>NW_003852527.1:4564174-4576348 GCF_000181295.1 Otolemur garnettii | reverse complement strand
AATCTTTCTAAGAGTAGAATGTGAATGTTTTAAAACAATAACTGAGAAAATGACATGAAGGCTGTGTTGACCAGTTTGATGGAAGTATTTCGGATTGCATGTGAAAACCCCACACTGTACCCCAGAAGTGCATTAATGTACATAGTTATCATTCAATTAAAAAAAAAAAAAAGAAACAGGGAGGCTGAACTGTAGAAATCAATACAATATAGTAAACAACGAAAAACAAGCTACAGCTACATACATGGAGCATCTCAAAAATACAAAAGTGAGCAAAATCAGTGACCACGAAAGAGTGTGTGTGTGTTATACATGTATAGTAGTCTGATTCCTTTTAGGTAAAATCCAAAAATAGCCAAAACTAAAGAATTTTCCGCTTTAAAGACAAAACAAGACTGCCTCTAGGCGAGGAATTGGTAGACAAAGGAACTCTTAAGTTTGTTATATTTTTTAACTTTGATAGTAGGTCCATGAGTATTCAATTTGTTTCTAACATTCAAATACGTTTTATGTGCTTTTATACGAACAATGTACTTTAAAATAAATATTCTTAAAGGAAAAACTGTGTAGTAAAATTAGTTTCAAAAGAATATTCTGAACTTCCCTATAAAGTGAACATCACAAGACCTCATGAAAAATGAGGTTAAATGAGGTTAAATGAGATTTAGCTGCTCAATCTGCCCATGCCTGTTACATTCCACACCAAAATACAAAGATATGGTTCCTATTCTTCGAGATATTAAAGAGAGAAATAATACTCATCTAAAGAAAAAATTTATTTTTGAAGTGCTAAAGCAGAGGTAAACACTAGGGTATTAAGCAAGACTTAAAGAAAGGCAGAGACAGAGGTTTCACAGTGAAGTGGACAATGTCTGAGAAAGAACACCTGGCTCAGAAAACGTGTCTAGGAGTGTGCATGTTTACTTTCTCTGACCTTCTACAGCCAAGAACCAAATTCTAAAAAAGAAAACTACAATAGGATGTGGGGTCATGTTTGATGGCCAAAAATAACTTTTATTTCTAAAAACTAAAGAATTTATCTCTACACTTGGCCATCAGTCTTAATGTTTTTACAAATGTTCTTTTCCTAGTTTTTGCTCATTATATATCCCTAATTTTGTTTTTAAAAGTGAGCGCATGTTTCTGTGGTAGCCACAATGATACTCAACTGGTTTCAAAAGGTAACTTCTGGCTGAGATGAAGTTACACATTATTGACAGAAAGGAAAAAAGATATAGATAAATATATGAACAAAATACGGATATAGACATACACATGCACACACACAGAGCTCAAAGCTAAATTCTGTAAATACAAGGAAGTCCATAATCAGGGCTATAGATTGTATATTGATAATAATAAAGTACCTTAAGGTCAAAAAAAAAAAACAAAATTAATGGCTATTTCTCCTCCAAAAAAAATTCTTACTTCTAAACTTTACCCCAAGAGACTAACCATAGATATGTATAAAAATGGAGCCATAAAATATTCACTGCTATAAAGTAGCAAAAGAAAAATAGAACTGCAATACATATATGATGCATATGATGGCATATCCCCAATAAATCATGAAATACCCATAGAGTACTATTCGATACTGAAAACATTACAAATCATTCCATGACAAGTGGGTTATCTTTGTGTAAAAATTATGAAGCAATGTATATAAAGTGCCATTTTTGGAAATTAAATTATTATAGTATTCTTCATATATACATAAAAATACTTATGTATTAAAATGTGAAGAGTTACCTATGGGCACAATTCTTTTTTTCTTTTATTTTTGCTTGTTTGAATATTCTAAATTATCTATAATGAATATGTGACACTTTCATAAGAAAAAAATCTATTGGCTTGGCGCCTGTGGCTCAAGTGGCTAAGGCGCCAGCCACATACACCTAAGGTGGCGGGTTCGAATCCAGCCTGGGCCCGCCAAACAACAATGACAGCTGCAACCAAAAAAAAAAATAGGCCAGGCATTGTGGCAGGCACCTGTGGTCCCAGCTACTTGGGAGGCTGAGGAAGGAAACTCACTTGAGCCCAGGAGTTGGAGGTTGCTGTGAGCTGTGATGTCACAGCACTCTACCCAGGGGTACAGCTTGAGGCTCTGTCTCAAAAAAAAAAAAAATCTACTATAACGTAACAATAAAGAATAAAGAATAAAGATTTGAAACTTTACAATAGCAACTGCTCATGAACTACAGAAACAAAAATAAAATTCTCAATATCATTAAATCTTTACATGGAAGCAAATTTACTCAATTTATAGAAAACAGAGAAGCTTATATTCAAAACTCCTATCACTAAAGAACTGGATAATGCAAAAAAAAATAAACAAATAAGGAAGAAGTCTGAAAATGTACTGAGTGAGAACAAGCTGAGAGAATTCATGAGCAGAGTTTCTGCTGGTGCTGGATAGTATGAAACTGTAGAAGGCATAACAGTTTAGGCAGCGTTAATCAAAATGGAATAGGAAGCTTCATGCTTCACATACAACCCAGAGGAAATGGGGGGAAAAAAAGCTACAATGGAAAGATTGAGTTTTATCACAAGTACACACTTATGCCAACATTTTGTCTTAGAGCCAATGGATGTTACACCTACACAACTCCCTGTGCATCTACATCAGGGGTCCTCAAACTTTTTAAACAGGGGGCCAGTTCACTGTCCCTCAGACCATTGGAGGGCCGGACTGCAGGCCCCAGGACGAGTGGGCTGCTAAGCAGGACAGGCAGCAGCAGCAAAAACACCCAGCCAGCCTGATAAATGTCCTAGGTGGGCCGCATGCAGCCCACAGGCCGTAGTTTGAGGACCCCTGATACATTCTCCCAGCCTTAATCTAGAGCAAAACAACCTGAAGCAGAAACCCTCTGTGAGATACTGCAGTGAACACCTGGCACTGATGTTAACTGATTCCTAGGTAATCTTCAGTTGAAACCATTATTCTGATCCAAACTTCAGGCATCTTTAAATGCCCACACTAATGTTCTTTCTCTAAAATTAACCTATGCATTTGTTTTTGTTTGAAAACAGTAGGCAAGGTGAAGAAGCCTCCTTTTGGAAAGTAACAGCTAGAGTATAAAAATCATGTCCCTTTTGCACTAACATCCCCAAGCAGATCCTTAGAAGTTTCCACAGAAAAGAATTAGTCTCAAATACTTTTCAAATGCTTTAATAGTGTAGACTGAACTAAGTCAACTGAAAGAAAGAAGTTAACCAGTAAGCTTTGCCAAAAACCCTAAAAGGTATTTAAAGCTTGTGACTAAGATACATAAAAGTTTCAGGTGAAAATTATCTAAGAATCAATTAACATATACACCAGATGATTGGTACAGTATGTGACTGGTGAAATTTTTAATCTAAATTGGACCTGAAAGGATGTAATTTTTTTTAGCCTTATCATAAAAAAAATACTAATAACAGTGCCATTATTGATAGCGCCCATAGCTCAGTGGATAGGGTGCCAGCCACATACATCAAGGTTGGCAGGTTCAAACCCGGCCTGGGCCTGCTAAACAAAAATGACAACTGCAACAAAAAAATGGTTGGGCTTTATGGCAGGCGCCTGTAGTGCCAGCTACTTGGGAGACTGAGGCAAGAGAATCGTTTAAGCCCAAGAGTTGGAGGTTGCTGTGAGCTGTAACACGAAGGCACTCTACTGAGGGCAATATAGTGAGACTCGGTGTCAAAAAAAAAAAAAAAACCAGTGCTATTATTAATTTCAATAGGTGTTCACGAGATTCTCCACCTAACAGCAAATGTACATTCTTGCCTAAGACCTGAGAGCTGTGTTAAAACCTGAACTTTCTAACTCTTCATTACATTTATAACAAACACAAATGATCTTTCCTGTATATTAGGCTAGAATTTCTAGAAATGGGCACAAATTACTTGTACCAATCCTGTCCATATTTACTGATATAGAGGTTAAAAGGCATTTTGTTCTATGTGTCAAACTCAAAGACTGAAACAGCTTTGCCGTCAGCTTCAGAAACCATTTTTTTACAAGCATGGCACACTGCCTCAAGCCAACCAAACACTAAAGCATGTTGGGCTGCCACACTGCAAATTATTTGGGATGTTCTCCATGTTTTGTGGTTACAAAAGAACCTATTTTGCGGATCATCCAGTTCAAGTTAAGGACACATCTGACCTTAAAACAGAAAATTCCCACAATACTGGAACTATAATTGACTAACATCCTGTCAGCTCTGAAAGCTATGATCTCAGGCTCACAGTCAAACATCTCAAATGTTATGTTTTGAAAGTTGAAGACACACAACATAAGCTCTATGAAACTCATTAATGTGTTTTTAAGAAAACACTAAGGGTGGCGCCTCTGGCTCAGTGGGCAGGGCACCGGCCCCATATACCTGAGAGTGGCTGGTTCAAACCTGGCCCCAGCCAAACTGCAACAAAAAAGCTGGGCGTTGTGGTGGGCGCCTGGGGTCCCAGCTACTCAGGAGGCTGAGGCAAGGGAATCACCTAAGCCCAGGAGTTGGAGGTTGCTGTGAGCTGTGTGATGCCACAGCACTCTACCAAAGGTAATAAAGTAAAACTCTGTCTCTACAAAAAGAAAAAAAAAAAAACACTAAGAATTCATCCTAGTATACATGTCATTTACAAAAAAGAAGAAAAAAGGAAAAAATGCCATGAGCAAAAAAGCAAAGGGCACTTACAGAAAATACAAACCCACTTCTGGCAAATACCTAGCAAATTAAAGGAAAGTCACATAGCTCATTTCATTTTTAATTTTCATACATATGCTGAAATGCAGCGGCTTCAGCTGTGAAATGTGATAACAAATATTACCAAGGTGAGTGGACAGTTTTGCTTGTAGCGAATGGAACAGTGTATTTATAGGTATTATTTTCCCAACCATTAATGGGATCCTCTCTCAAATCAAATGCTAAAGACATCCCTTCACATCTCCTAAGATTTGCCTCTCATGGCCTTTAAGTCTACTGTCCACATACCTATGGAAAATGCTATGAAGGTAATTTTTGAAAGGTTCAAAGAAGAACTCACTATACTGACCAGCTAAATTTTACCTAGAATTTGCCTACTGAAGATAAATTACTGAAATTTAAGAAATGCTTGGTTGAATCCTAACAGTGAGTAGGGTACTTCAGTACATTTTAATAGATAAATATGTGGTTAGAATCACTGGCATATGGCTCCCTACTCCAAGCCTGGGAAAAGTTTAGGAACTTACTGGAAAACAGTATTTTTTACCTTAACCTGATATCTACAAAAGTGCTGATAAGATGACAAGCCCTAACAAGAACTATTTTTAGCTGCTGATCTTTTATACCTGCTATTCTTAGTACCCATGTACTATCAAGTCCCTTAATGGTTTTCCCCACTATAAAAATATATATACATATGTGTGTGAGGGTGCATATGTTATGTATGTGTCTACCTACAGACTTAAAGATGTAAATAAATGTGTGACATGGACATATACATATATTAATCCATATGTATGTATGCGTGTCCAAAACATATATATATATACAGCTTCAAAAAAAATTATTCACACAATCATCCCAAATCAAATATACCATATACAAAATGTCAAGGTAATTCCACTTAATCGATACCATTCTAGGGGCTCCACACCTGTAGCTAAGTGGTTAGGGCGCCAGCCACTTACACTGGGGCTGATGGGTTTGAACTGGGGCCAGGTCTGCTAAACAATGACAACTACAACAACAATAAGAAAAATAGTCGAGCACTGTGGTGGGTACCCGTAGACCCAGCTACGTGGGAGGCTGAGGCAAGAGAATTCTTTAAGCCCAAGAGTTTGAGGTTGCTGTTAGCAGGGCTACCAGGGCCCTCTACCAAGGGTGACAAAGTAACACTCTGTTTCAAAAAAAAAAAAAAAAAAGGGCAGCAACTGTGGCTCAAAGGAGTAGGTAGGGCACTGGCCCCATATGCTGGAGGTGGCGGGTTCAAACCCAGCCCCCGCCAAAAACTGCCAAAAAAAGAAAAAATAATTCTAGGAACTAAGCCAGATCCACCTTAAAACCCTAAATTCTTACTTTCTTGTCTGAAGTCCAACAAATTTAAGTTAAAACGGTAACTGCAGTTAGGGTTTTCAGTATGTGACTTTTTTTAGAGACAGAGTCTCACTTTGTCACCCTCAGTAGAGTGCAGTGATGACACAGCTCACAGCAACCTCCTACTCTTGGGCAAGGCAATTCTCTTGCCTGAGCCTCCCAAGTAGCTGGGACTATAGGCATCCACCACAACACCCAGCTATTTTTTGTTGCAGTTTGGCCAGGGCTGGGTTCAAACCTGCCACTCTTGGTATATGGAGTAGGCACCCTACTCACTGAGCCACAGGCACCCTACTCACTGAGCCACAGGCACCGCCCAGTATGTGACTTTTCTATACAAATTTTTCTCCAAGAATGTTCAGTTTGCTGCAAATTTTCAGAAAATGCTTGAGATGGTAAGTTCTTTTTTAAGAACCTCACCTCTTTAAAAAAAAAATGGTTTCAGTTCTGGTATATTTGACAGCAAAATGACAAAACTGTAATCAAGAGATGAAAGCGTTTATAACAAAATTATGCAATATTAATGATTAATGATTACTCTGGAATGACTTTCTTTGAAAACTTCCTCATTGCAAATAAGACGTTTCCTACAGTATCTCCCGTCTATCTCGGTAATATATTTTTCACATATGAAAATTACATGTAAAGCATGTACATTTACTTTAAATACTTCATGACATTCTTTCCTTTAAATAAGTTCCTACATTCTATTTTTACTGTTTAAAATGATCCGGATGATCATTATGTCATGTCACTAAAATCTGAGCGATGCAACACTGAAACCACAGGGATTTTTCATCAGTACCTTCCATTTGTGTAACTGACATCAGATGTACACCATGTTAACAGAAAAGACAGAAATAGGAATACTTTATGGAGGGGCAGAGACCTGGGGGTGCGAAAAAAATGAGGCTTCCTTCCCCCACAGAACACATGAAAAAAAAAATTGACTCATTTGTGCAATAAATGTACTTATATGTTAGGTTTCATCAAATGACTACACATATTACATACCTCATAAATGGATTAAAACGCCTGAAGCAAAGTTAGATTGTGCAAGAAACATCACGGTTTATTTGATTCTTAGAGATACTGCTCCTAAAATTAGTTGGAGCCTTCTTACTCTAAGGCGTAATTTAAAACAAATTCACCAATAAACCAAGAGAAAAGAATACGGTTAAAACCTCATCCTAACTCACTAAACAACTACATCCTACTACAAGGATACCTGCATTTCATTAAGTGTTAAGACTGAGGCTACATATTTCATCAAAGACTAAACGGTCACTTCGAAAACTGGAGCCAGCCTTCGGGAAATTTTTTCAAAATATGCTGTTAGGGGTTTTGTAAGCACCCTGAGCCTCCAGAATATTTTTTCTTCCAAAAAAATAAAATCCATGTTCCCAAAAAGGGGCGGAAGAGAAGAGGCAGAACTAAAATCTGGGTGACGGTGAGAAGCGCCCAGGCTGCAGGGGCGCGAGCCCCAGCACCCGCAGGAGGCACCGCTCAGCCCCGTCGGCGCTCCCAGGAGCCCTCCAGTCGGGCAGTCACGGCCAGGGTCAGCCCGCGAGAGCGGCGAGAGCGCGGCGGCGAGCTTCAGGACGGTTCCATCCCTCCGGCTCACTCCGAGCAGCGCTCAGCCTTCCGAGCACAGCCGGCGGGGAACCCCGGCTGGGTGCCCATCTGCAGCCGCGGGTTTCCTAGAAGGCCCGCCGCCCGGGTGGGCGGGCGGGTGGGCAGGGGCCGGGGCCGGGCGTCGGGAGGCGAGGCAGCACGGGAGACCCCGGGGCCCCGCCGGGTGGTGCCGGCTGAGGTAACTCCAGTCCAGCTGCGAAAGCCTGCCCGAAAAGCCCAGCTTCTCCGGCACAACTTCAGTCTCGCCAGCCTCTTTCACCCACGCACTCCGCCAAACCGCACGCTGCCGCCCACGCCGCGGTCGCTGCGGCGCTCCCCACCCGCGGCTGCTACCTGTCCCCGGGCCGAGGACCCCGAGTCTCACCTCATACAAAGGGCGGCGGGCGGGCGCCCGCGGGAGAGCGCGGGGAGGGCGGCCCCTTCCAGTCCCTCCCGGAACTTTCCTGACATAGCACTTCTCTCCTCCGCCGCAGAGAGCAACGCTTCCAGGCAGACCAGGAGGACGGCGACGAGGAGGCGGTGGCGGCGGCGGCGGCGGGGGGGGCTGGAGCAGAAAGTGAGGAGCATCGCCGGCCGGCGCCGCCGCCTCGCGCTCCCGGGTTCCCGCCCCCGGCCCGGCGGGGCTGCCTCTTAAAGGCGCCACCCCGCTGCCGGCGGGAGGGGGCGGCCGGCGAAGAGGGGGCGGGCAAGGCGAGACCGACAGGTCCCGGGGCCACCCCCGAACTGCCCTGGCGCTCTGCTTCCCAGACGCCCCCAACTCAGGGCGGGTCTGCCCTCCGCCTGGCCAGAGGCACAGAGCGTAGGACGAGTGCACCCTCGCTGCTGGCCTGCGCCCCTGCCCCTAACCGCCCACACTCCTTTTTGGGTCTTGTCTTTCTGTCCCCATTCCCCCTCAAAGTCTATGCATGCCACTGGCCACTGGCCACGAGACATTGCATTTCCTGAGGCTGGTCGCTTTTCTTACCTGGTTAGTTTTCACCTCCAACACAGGGAAGAGGGTCTTACCAAGGCGCGCTGGAGACAGAACCATCTGAAGACCAGCTGGAGCTCCTAGACTGGTGGTTCTCAACCTTCCTAGCACCGCAACCCTTTAATACAATTCCTCATGTTGTAGTGACCCCAAACCATAAAATTATTTTCGTCGCTAGCACTCTCCCTTGCTGTATGGCATAGGAGATTTGCCACACGCCCTGCTTTACCTGGTGCTGTGTTCTCTTCCAAAGGACAATTTCCAGGTAGCTTTCCAATGTAGATTTCTAGAACCATTGACTTTCAACAACAAATACTTGATGTAGGGTCAGGAGTGGTGGTACACTCCTGTAATCCTAACACTTTGGGAGGCCAAGGTGGGAAGATCTCTGAAGCCCAGGTGTTGGAGGTTGCTATGAACCAGGCGTCCTCAAACTATGGCCCGCAGGCCCCATGCAGCCGGCCTAGGACATTTATCCGGCGGGCCTGGTGTTTTTGCCGCCGCTGCCTGTCCTGATTAGCAGCCGACTGTTCCCGGGGGCCCCCATTCCAGCCCTCCAGCGGTCTGAGGGACAGTGAACTGGCCCCCTGTTTAAAAAGTTTAAGGACCCTGCTTGAGGATCCTACCGCTCTAGCCTACACAGCAGAGTGAGACCCTCAGCTTTCTCTCTCTTCCTCTCTCTCTCTGAGAAAGTATGGAAAGAGGGAGGGAAAGAAAGAAAAGGAAGGAAGGGAGGAAGGAATGAAAATGGCTGCAAGGATAAACTGAACTCAGTTAAGTTGTTCCAGGAAAGATACCACCTTAAGATATAATGATAGCGGAAATGCAGCTTTCAAATGATAAGTGATATTATTTCTCCAGCTATCAGCAACATTTTTGATAATTGCTGAGACCACAGCCTTGAGATAGCATGCCCAGGAGGCCCACAGCATCAGCCACTGTTACCACTTTGGGAATAGATCATGGAACAATGGATGTGAGCTACAAAAGCTCTGCTGCTGTCCACAGGTTTGTTTTTCTACCTCATGGCTACAACCCTTACTTCTTCAATACTGTGGGGACTCAACATAGTGGTATGCTGTCTGTACCCTATGCTGTGTCCTTTGGCTGAGGTGGAAGTGGGCGGGCAATTTGGAGATAAGATCAAGCCTGGTCTCCAAGCAGTGGTCCTAGCACCAGGCAGAGGAAGTGGCATTTTCTAATGCACACAAAAGCACTTGCATGCGTCATCACTGGCCTGAGACTAGACCTGAACATCTCAGTTCTTCCCCTCCTGCCCCTGTGAAACAAGCGTCTGTGTTGTACTTATAGAGGAAGAGGGCAGCAAGAAAATATGTAAAAAGTTGGAGCAACTTATGCTACCAGATGGAGAGGAAATAAGCCGTGGGTTCTATAAAAAGCAGGCAGCTTGGTCCTGTGTGAACCAAACCTCGAGATGTGAAAGGAGGTTAGCAGTGAGTAGGGTAAAGTCAGGATAGTTGGATATGACAAGCACACAACTCAAACTGACTTAATAAAACCTACATCTGAGGGGATTGGAATTTATTGGCTTATATGTTTATAAATCCCAAAAGTAGAGCTGGAAAAATACATGTTTTTAAATATCTTTTCTTTCCTCCAAATGCTCAAAGAGTATCCAGACTCAGTTTCTCTCCATATCTTCACTGGGCTTTCACTGCACTGGTTCTATATTCTCTAAGAAGCAACACATCTTACATCTCTCAGCAAATACCCAACCTCTTTAGCAACTGATCCCATCAATAAGACAGCAAGACAAAGAATGGGCCTCAACTGACCCACTTGGAGCCAATGAAACTAACCATTGTAACCAAAGGATGAACGCACACTGCCAGGCCTGGGCCATTTGCTTGTATCTGAAAAAGGCTTCGTATACACCCAAACCACAGAGACTGAGAGGAAGGGAAAAGGAAAGGAAAATTACAGTGTTGTTAACAAAGGGAAAAGAATGATGACTAGATGAAATTATAGATGCCTCCTGCAACACCCACCCGTTCCCCAAACACACAGACATACACCACCACCACCACACATATTCACGCTCATTGCCTCTCTGCCTCCTTCACCAGTAACCTCAGAATCAGAATCAGAATGCTAATGGTCATGGAGATGCAAGTAATTGAACCAGCCAACCACATATTTTAGCCTTAGGAGCAAGTGGGAAGATCCTCAGTGATATTTAACAAACCACTTGTAATTTTATTCAATGATTTTTCCCTCAATTATGTTACTTCTGCCTCCATATGCCCAACCCCATACTCATTGTTAGACCTTGTGTTATTATGTCATCAGTTCAATATAATAAGAGACATATAGCCAGGCGTTGTGGCAGGCGCCTATAGTCCCAACTACTTGGGAGGCTGAGGCAGAAGAATCGCCTAAGCCCAGGAGTTGGAAGTTGCTGGAGCGACTCCACTGCACTCTACCGAGGGTGAAAAAGTGAGACTCTGTCTCTACAAAAAAAAAAGAGAGAGAGAGAGACATAGAATTTCCTTATTATATAAATATTCATTCAACTTGACATTGTAGCCCATGAGTAATCACATTTCAGTATCCAAGTGACACGGGGTACAACTTCCTTTTAAACTTCAGTAACTTCTTTATCATTGCAGAGATAGCATGGAGGAGTTCATATTTTTGCTACAAAAAAACACCAAACAGTTTCAGCCTTTTAAAAGTCTCTCTCAAAAACTTTTCCTGTACAATATTTGCTAATGAAAAAAAACGTTCATGTTTTTATTCCTTCATTTGTGCCTTTTACAGAAGTCCTTATATGTAATAGAAAAATATATGTGTAGGCCAGGAACAGCGGCTCACACTTGTAATCCTAGCCCTCTGGAAGGCCGAGGCAGGTGGATGGAACATCAGGAATTTGAGACCAGCCTGAGCAAGAGCAAGACCCTGTCTCTACCAAGAAGAGAAAAACTAGGTGGGCATTGTGGCAGGTGCCTATAGTTCCAGCTAGTCGGGAGACTGGGGCAAGAGGATGGCTTGAGCCCAGGAATGTGAGGTTGCTGTGAGCTATGATGCCACAGCACTCCACCCAGTTAACAAAGTGAGATTCTGTCTCAAAAAAATTATAAACCTGGAAGAGATTTTAGAATAACCCAAAACATCCTCTTCATTTCAGAGATAAAGAAATAAAAGGTCAGGAGTTGACTTGTGTAGGGTCACATAACTGTTTTTGTTGTCAAAACCACAAGGGAGGCTCAGTCCCCTTAGCACAGCGGTTACAGAGCCAGCCACATACACTGAACCTGGCAGGTTCAATCCCAGCTAAAACAACAATGACAACTGCAACCAAAAAATAGCTGGGCATTGTGGCAGGCATCTGTAGTCCCAGCTACTTGGGAGGCTAAGGCAGGAGAATTGCTTAAGCCCAAGAGTTAGAGATTGCTGTGAGCTGTGATGCTACCACACTCTACCCAGGGCGACATAGTGAGACTCTGTATCAAACACACACACACACACACACACACACACACACAC
>NW_003852527.1:4553802-4563887 GCF_000181295.1 Otolemur garnettii | reverse complement strand
CTAAGGTGGCGGGTTCGAATCCCCAGCCCGGACCCGCCAAACAACAATGACGGCTGCAACCAAAAAATAGCCGGGCGTTGAGCTGGGTGCCTGTGGTCCCAGCTACTTGGGAGGCGGAGGCAGGAGACGAGCTTGAGCCCAGGAGTTGGAGGTTGCTGTGAGCTGTAATGCCACGGCACTCTACCCAGGGGGACAGCTTGAGGCTCTCTCTCAAAAAAAAAAGAATCTTGCTGAGGAGCCTTTGGAATCTCCTTTGTCTTGTAGAAAATCCTCCATTTTTCAAGTAGTTAGTTAAGGAACTATATTATTAAAAAACACATAGGGGGCCTTGGCACCTGTGGCTCAAAGGAGTAGGGACCCGGCCCCATATGCCAGAGGTGGTGGGTTCAAACCCAAGCTCCAGCCAAAAACTGGAAAAAAAAAAAAAATAAGGGGCTCGGTACCCATAGCTCAGTGGTTAGTGTGCCAGCCACATACACTGGGGCTGACGGGTTCGAACCCAGCCCAGGCCTGCTAAACAATAATGATAATTCCAACAACAACAATGCTGGGCATTGTGGCTGCACCTATAGTCCCAGCTACTTGGGAAGAGAGAACTGCTGAGGCAAGAGAACCACTTAAGCCCAAGAGTTTGAGGTTGCTGTGAGCTGTGATGTCAAGCACTCTACAGTGAGACTCTGTCTCAAAAAAAAAAAAAAAAATATATATATATATAGGGGTTCATGGAGCCAGTTACAACTCCCCCCTTCTTCTTAGTTTATTCCTCAGTCTTGGGGAATCAGGATGTTAATCTATCTGGCTGTTTCCTGTTGAATTGGGAGGAAGTTGAGATATGAGGAAAAACAAAAGTGTGGGGTCTGTAACTGAAACTTTTTAGTATATATTGTTGAATTACCACTCTCTTTCTATGAAGGTAGCAAAGCATATTGAAAGAAGTACCCATCTCTGTAGGGGATCCTTCCCAAGAAAATATTGGCCCAGTGTTCTCCAGTGTAGAATCTTTATCCTGAGTTTCTTCTAGTTATTTATAAAAAATATCTTAGGTAGTTAATCTAGCAGTGAGATAAGTTAGTGGAAAAGGCAATAGATTGGGAAGTTTTAACTAAAGAGATGTCTTGCAGGGCAAACAAGAATCCCGAAAGAACCAGCCAGCTACATAGTGTTTATTTTTCTAGACATCCCACGGAGAGGGTGTGTGTTTCAGTTATCTTTGGGCAGGTAACCAGAACATACCCACCTTTGCATTATCTCTGTTCCATAATGCTGTTTCCATCTATAAAGACCTCCTCATCCAGGCCGACTAGGAGCTGATCAGTCAAATCATGGAGACTAGAATACACTTGGTCAATAACCTGAGTGTAATCACAGAATGGGGAATGAGCGTCCATAGACAGCAAGGTGGCTGAACTTTAGAAGGACATCAGCTTTAGCGGTATATTAGAATTTTTTAACAAAGTAGCCTGACATGTATCCATCTGGCCACTCACTGGTGACCAAAAGCCTGCCTTTTGTTCTAGCAGGAAAAAATATATAATATATGGTGTGAACAGTCATCAGTTGCCCAAGGGTGAACTTTTCAACTTCTTATAAAATATCATAAGTAGCAGCTACTGCTCTCAGACAAGTGGGCCACCCTTCTGTTATCACATCCAACTGTTCACAGAAATAAGGTACAGGTTTCTTATGATCTCCCAAAGTTTATGTCAGTACCCTGAGTTTAATTTCTTGCCTTTCTTGAGTGAACAGATCAAAAGGGTTATATATGTCCAAGGGGCACAATGTGGGGGCAGCCATTAATTTTTAATAGTCAACAAAGACCTGTGGCATTCTCCAGTTGTTTTTTCCCCTCCATCTAAGGCATTATAAAGGGTTATTGCCTCAGGTTTTGCTATTAGCCTGAAGTTAGGAATCTAAATCTAGCAAAACCCAGTCACACCCAAGAATCCTCACAACTGCTGGTGGGTGGTACGGACTGTTATTTGATTTACAGGCTCTCTCCAATCTGGAAGCGTTTCAAGAGACAATTTAAGCCCCAAGTATTTGACAGTGGGAGGTGAGATCTGAGCTTCTTTTTGTTTTGTTTTGTTTTGTTTTGTCTTGTTTGATGCTTTATATTCTTTGTTAGCCAGTAAATTTAATACAGTTATGGCACGTTGCCTTGAGTTAGCTTTAGTCTCACTGGCTATCACATTATCATCTATATACTGTAAAATCCTTCCTTTGCCTAAAACTATTTCTCTCAGATATCTGGTCAGAATTTTCTGAAAGTTGTTGGGCCTTCACATTTAAAGGCAAATAGTACTTGGGATTTGGGGGCAAGAGGAATGTAAAAGAAAGTATTAATTATTTAAATCTATATTGCCGAAAGTCAGGCAAACTTTCCAAATAATAATATCCTTCATATTTGGTTTATTATTACCCTTAGCTCTCAAAATAATATTCCTGGGGTTGAGCTTTTTTTTTGCAGTTTTTGGCCGGGGCTGGTTTGAACCCACCACCTCCGGGATATGGAGCTGGCACCCTACTCCTTTGAACCACAGGCACCACCCAAGTTTAGCTTTCTTTCTTTTCAACTGACAAACGGGGGTATAACAAGGCATATCCAAACGCCCATCCCTGCATGCCTAAGAACTCAGTTTTAAGTTTTTTTCTTGGGGTTCCCTTGGCCAAGAGTGAGTCCATTCAGTTAGGGAGGGCACCTAGGGTTTTATTTTAATTTGTATTTCTCCTCTTATGACCTAGATTTGCCAAAGGCAACATCCATGGCTAAACTTTTATTTTGTCCCATCATTACTGGGGTGATGTGGCTACTTACCCTGGTTGCATCATGTCCATCATTAGGACCCTATGGCCAAAGGACCTAAAATCGAAGACTTACAGCTGATTAAATGCTCCTAGGCCAGCTGGGCGCAGCGGCTCACGCCTGTAATTCTAGCACTCTGGGAGGCCAAGGCAGGAGGATTGCTTGACCTCTGGAGTTTAACACCAGTCTAAGCAAGACTGAGACCCTTTCTCTACCAAAAGTAGAAAAATTAGCCAGATATAGTGGTGCATGTCCATAGTCCCAGCTAGTCAGGAGGCTCAAGCAAGAGGATTGCTCAAGCCCAGGAGTTTGAGCTGGGATGCCAAGGCACGCTATCCAGGGCAACAGAGTAAGACTCTGCCTTCTAAATAAACATATAAAGTTAATAAATGTTCTAGACCATGTGGGAATGGAGGTGAACTGGCATTTATCAAATTTTAAAACCTTTTAAGCAACATAACGGTAAAAAACAAACAAAAAAGTAACATTAGAAAATTAACTTATTTATTACCATCAGCTATCAGATTCATAGGAATTTGCTATAAAAACATAAGAATTTGTTAAAAACCATTTGAGCTAAGGATTTACGGACTCTTGTATCAGAATGAGCAAACAATATTTTATGACAAGAAAGCAGAAGCTTATAGGTAGCTTAAACACTCAAACTATTTAGAATTTGTGGACATTTGTCAAAGACGTTAAAAGGCTCAAAATATTTGATCAAAACAGAATCACACGTTGTTGTACAATAATAGCAATTCATTTAACTAATAGTGATAATTAGAAGACTTTAAAAGGCAATACAAAAAAAAAAAAACTTAGTTTTTTAAAGCTTACTTTTTCCAAGTAATCAAAAACCTAATAAGAACAGAGGAATTATCTTGGTAAAATATAAAATCTTTGTTTCTTAGGCCAAAAGGTAAAGAAAAATCTTTTGTGTAATTGGGTTTGGGGGGATTGGGTTTTTTGTTTGTTTGTTTTAATGGGAAATCCGTTTAGATAACTTGGAAGTCAAATCCAGAATTTATCAGTCATAAGAAGACTGTGTGCAAAGTAAACATTTTTTTTATGAAAGAAACAAGAAACTTAAAAACTAGTACCTTGAGAGAGGACTATAGCTCTTAGGGTAAGAAGATTTTTGACCATGTTGAACAGAAGCTAAGGAAACATTGCTTTTCAGATGTTTAAGGTAAACATTTCAGCATCAGACCTTGACAGCAGACTTAGAACCAGTGGAGGGGAAAAGCTATAGGAACTGACAAAAAGATTGAAGAAGAGGGTCATTACCTCAGGCCTTCCAAAAGGGAGAAAAAGCTGAAGGCCGTGAGACGCAGCGAAAGTTGAACTTCTGAGATACACAATGGAGAAGTTTTAAAAGAAGCAAATTATAGAAAACTTCTTGCAATTTTATTATATTTATCTCATTTACATTTGCCTACTTTAATTTTATCAGTTTACTTAACAATTTGAATAGTCTGTTAATATTAGATATATAACAATCTGATTAATTGTGCCCTTGTCACTTAATGTCTAAACAAATTTAATATCTAAATATATTTTTATAAGCAAAGTTGGGAAATGATTTAAAAACATAGACCAAGAAACGATCTCAAAATATTGTTGTATCTCTGACTTTTAAACTTTAAAATTCTTAGAACACATCATGTTTATAGATGTCAACTAATTTGATCTTTCTAAAGTACTAATATCTCAAAATAAAATTTATTGACAACACTTAACTATAGACTGAATAAACCTCTAACATCAATCTTCAACATCTTAAATAATGGCACAAAGTCATAACTTTTTTTTTACATAAGAATCAAGATCATGGCTTGATGCCTGTAGCTTAGTGGTTTAGGGTGCCAGCCACATACACCCAGGCTGGCAGGTTCAAACCTGGCTTGGGCCTACTAAACAACAATGACAACAACAACAAAATAGCTGGGCATTGTGGCAGGCACCTGTAGTCCCAGCTACTTGGGAGGCTAAGGCAAGAGACTCGCTTGAGCCCAAGAGTTTGAGGTTGCTGAGAGCTGTGATGCCAGGGCACTTTACCAATGGTGCCACAGTGAGACTCTGTCTCAAAAAAAAATAAAAATAATCAAGATCATGCTATTTTTTAAGTAATCTACCTAGTTTCAAAATTTTTTTATTTAAGTGTAGATTCAATTACATTTAATACTTTCAAACAATATTTTGAGAGCCTCTTTGGATTCTAAGAATAACCATTGTGTTTATTTTCAAATAAATTATTGTACAAAAATTAACAGTTTAAGGATACTTTTTAAAATGTTTCTAGGCAAAGGCCTTTGCTATGGCAACACAATGCATGCCTAACAGGCTAGCTTGCAACCAGTATTCAGAAAGACTGAATCAGAAACAAATTTTGTGTGTACCTTTCCATAGACAGCAAGGTCAGTGGAAGAAACTAGATCTGCAACTAGGAATAAGAGACTAAAATCAAAATATCTTCATAACCTTTGACCATAATTTTCTATTTTAGAGCTATTATTTACTTAGAGTACCATTCTAATTTACTTACACTTAAAAATCAACTTGTTTACTAAAGATTCCTAAGTTCACATGAACTTGAAAAGTATTTGGGCTTACTTATTTAATTTATGAGAGCTCTTTTTATTTATAAGCCAATTTGGGTACCATGTGGACATACAATACATGTGTACACATAAAACACCTGTAAACACATACACATGTATACTAGCAAAGTTTCATGAGCTTCTATCTCAGAACTCTAGCGAGGAGAATCTCTGAAGTTCTACCCAAATCTGCACACATTATATTTACATTCCCCTTTCTCTGTCTAGCAGGCATCTCTGAAACCCAGCCAGGTTGCCTACATGAGCCAAGATGCCTTTTAATCTCTTAGACCTTAAAATGGAGATGTCTCCTAATCTCCCAGACTTTAGGATAAAGGTGTCTTTTAACCTTTTAGACCTTAACTGGCATCCTCAAACTATAGTCCGCAGGTCACATGCAGCCCACCTAGGACATTTATCCAGCCCGCTGGGTGTTTTTGCTGCTGCTGCCTGTCCTGTTTAGCAGCTGACTTATCCTGGGGCCGCAGTCTGACCCTCCAACAGTCTGAGGGATAGTGAACTGGCCCCCTGTTTAAAAAGTTTGAGGACCCCTGCCTTAGAACCTGTCACAAGATAAACCACCATTAGAGATGTCTTTTAATTTCTCAGACCTTGAACTGTGTTTATAATAAACCATCAACAGCAAATTTAAAGTAAAGAGAAAGAAAATAGAGACAAAGAGCTTGACAGACTCTACATTTACGTGCTACACAGGTACAGATAAACACTTAACATAAAGAGAAGTTGAAGAGATTTTAAGTAAATTAATTGTTTTGCTCAATAAGGCCCAGGAGTGTCAAATCAAAATGGTTAGGTCACTTCCTGTTCTCATAAACCAAGTGGTTGAGGGCTTATCTAGCCCAAAACAAACAGGATTTCTTCAGAATTTCCCAAATAGAGAGAGCATCCTCTACTGGGCGGGACCTTCAAATAGAAGGTCTTGCCTAGATCTAAGTTTTGAAATCCAAATCTAGAGAGTTCCTTTTTTTGGAGGCAATGAGGAAGCAATCACCAAAGCATTGGAGGACGGTGAGAATGTGAAGGCCAGTGATGGCGAAGTCAAGGCTGGCGGGAGACTCCAAAGCTGCCCTCCAGCAAATATGCTCGGCAGCTGCTAAGGGGCGCTTTGGCCTTGCCCTTCTCCACAACCACTCAACATGAGTAATGCCATCCCCAATGAGCCCCATCATTGTCAAAACCACAGGGGGCCTTCAGTCTGCGTCTAATTGCTTGTCACACAAAAATCCAATTGTTGAAACTATAAATCTTGCAAGGAAGAAAGGAATTTTTAATATGATGGACTTCTTCTTGGGACACCATAAGAAGCTGCCTCAAGGCCCAGGGCACCCGTAGCTTAGAAAATAGGGTGCCGGCCACATACACCTGAGGCAGGCGGGTTCAAGCCCAGCCCAGGCCTGCTAAACAACAATGACAACCGCAACCAAAAAAAATAGCCAGGCGTTGTGGTGGGCATCTGTAGTCCCAGCTACTCAGGAGGCTGAGGCAAGAGAGTGACTTAAGCCCAAGAGTTTGAGGTTGCTGTGAGCTGTGATGCCACAGCACTATACTGAGGGTGACATAATGACACTCCATCTCAAAAAAAAAAAAGCTGCCTCAAATCCATCTACCCAACTAAGGGAGGTCAGGTGGCTTTTAAGGAAGGATCACGTGCCTTGGGGCAGGTCCTAATATATCTAACAAGAGACTATGTGCACTGGGCAGGGCAGGTCTGTTGAGGCAGGTCATGGGAGATGGTGATTCTTGGTATTAGGAATTCTTGCTCAGAGGCCTTTGGAATCTCAGATCCTTTGTCTTACAGAAAATCTACAATTTCTGGAAAACAACTCATAAACTTCAAGTAGTTAATTAAAGGAAGAGATTATTATAAAACATATAGGGGTTCAGTTATATTTTTGAAGAACACAGAAACAAAAGCATAGAACATGGTCTTTGTCCTCAAAGATATTAAATTTAATCAACGAGACATAATCATCTAAGATGCAAGATGATTACGGATCATTGCAATATATCACATGATTTAGGGTAGAGCAATATGTGTTTTAAAAATCAGCATCAGAATAAGAGGCACTATGAACTGGAGTAGTCTTGGAAACATGTTTCAGTGAAGCAGCAGCAACTTGGTGCTCTTTAAAAAATGCAGAGAAAGCCGGGCACAGTGGCTCATGCCTATAGTCGTAGCAATCTGGGAGGCCAAGGTGGGAGGATTGCTTGAGCTCAGACTAGCCTGAGCAAGAATGAGACCCCATCTCTGAAAATAGCTGGGCGTCCTGTTGGGCATCTGTAGTCCCAGCTACATGGGAGACTGAGGCAAGAGGATTGCTTGAGCCTAAAAGTTTGAGGTTGCTGTGAGCTATGATGCCATATCACTCTACCAAGGGTGACAAAGTGAGTCTCTGTCTCAAATAAATGAATAAATAATAAAAAATACAGAGAAAAGCAAAAGAGCTTTCCATGTGAGAAAACAAAATGAGAAGGCATTGATGGTGAAAAGATCCTGCCATTTGTAGGAACAGAAAGGCAATGTGTATTGTCATGGTTTAGAACAGTATTCCAAACTACAAGTCATGCAATTGGTTTACTGGGGTTTGATCAATATTATTTTAATTAAACAAGATTAAATATCATTTGTTAAACTTGTGTTTCATTATCATGTGTGTTCTGGGTTGTGATGTAAATTCCATCTCTTTCTTTTTCCTGATCAAAATATTAAGTTCAACAGCCTTTGGTTCAAAGAAATTTGACTGGGTGAGAAACTGTTTGGTGGCAAGACATTGAGCAAACATCTCTCCAGCATCAGTTTGTGCAGAGATTTTTCACTCAGTCCTCCACCCACAGTGACTTGTGAATGATCCCTCTTATTTGCTGACTATTAAGACTGGAGAGCACACTGAGCTTCATGATTTATGCTTCTGCTTCTTCACTGAGCCATAGATCGCAGCCTAGGCATTCGGTAGAATTGTAACTGCTCTCTACTCTGCATTGCCCCTGAAAAGTCTTCTGTTATAGTAAGACTGATCATAGTCCATAAAATAGCATGAATTCTGATTCATAATCTCTTATGTGTCTTTCCACATGTGCATTTTATGATCATTTTATGTATAGCATTTTCTACCCCTGAGAGCACACACACATGTGCACACACTCACACACACACCAAATAGCATGGCAGTGGGGGGTAAGATCCAGCAGACCAAGACCAAGGAGAGGAGATGGACAGCAGCCCTCCAGCCCTCTGTGAGTCCCTCCCTTAGTTTCCTTCTTCCAACACTGGTATCTGGCACATGATTCATTTTTAGGAGAAGGTAACCCTTAATATGTCTATTTAACTTATTATAGGTTAGAAAATAAAACATGTCAATGTCATTATTTCAAGGATATTATTTCATAGGATGAGGCTAGGTTTTTTTTTTCTAATGAGTCAATTTTTTAAAAAGAATAAGTGAATAAAAGTGCAGCTATTTTGAGGATTCATGAAGGTGTTTTATTTTTTTGAAATTAATATGAAGGTACAATTTTTAGGTTACATTGTTCTCACTTCCAGGGCAAAGTTCCATTTATAGAAGAGCCCCTCACCCAGGGGGTGTGTTATACACCCTCACAAGGTGCGCTATAGGTGAGATCACACCTCATGCCCTCCCTCCTTCTGCCAAACGTCCTCCCTCCTCCTCCCTCCCATTTCCCTCTACCCCTAACTGGACTATATTAGTCTTTCTAGTTCTTATGAGCATATTATTGTTTATATATTGATTTCATATTAGTATGGAGTACATTGGATATTTATTTTTACATTCTTGTGATATTTTAATAAGAAGAATGTATTTCAACTTCATCCAGGTAAATGTAAAAGATGTAAAGTCTCCATGAAGGTGTTTTGACTAAGGTTTTGAAACTCTGCCTTTATCTATAAAAGCAGAAAGAGGTTTCATAGTTCACAGGCTGCTAGCCCCATTCAGCAGGGCTTCACACAAAATATGTCCTAAAAGATGCCATACATAGGAAGGATAGGGAATTGTAGGTAAATGCACCCTTATTTATAAAATATTCATTACAAAATTTTACAAAATATTTACAAAACATTCTCTCCATTTTGGCCAGCTCTTTACACATACACATGAAGTGTTCTCCCCCACTCACAGTGACCACTTGCCATTTCTGTGTTATGCAGTTTTTCCTATGCATGAGACTTTTGGAGCATTAGATCATCATGAATTCTACTTCCAGCTCCACCATGATAGAGAGACATTAGGCAGTTACTTAACCCCTCCAACCTTCAGTCTTTTTATCTGTAAAATAGGAATAGGAGTGAAATGTTATAAGGATTAAACAAGACGTTTGTTCATCTAAAACACTTATTTCAATGCACATAGGAACCACCACTGATGACTCTGAGTTTGTGTTTTCTTGGTGTTATTTTATCTCATTCCCTTTTAGAAAGTTATAAAATCGGCTCGGTGCCTGTGGCTTAAGTGGCTAAGGCGCCAGCCACATACACCTAAGGTGGCAGGTTCAAATCCAACCTGGGCCCACCGAACAACAATGATGGCTGCAACCAAAAACAAATAGCCAGGCGTTGTCACGGGTGCCTGTGGTCCCAGCTACTTGGGAGGCTGAGGCAGGAGACTCGCTTGAGCCCAGGAGTTGGAGGTTGCTGTGAGCTGTGA
>NW_003852527.1:4541490-4552553 GCF_000181295.1 Otolemur garnettii | reverse complement strand
AAAAAAAAAAAAAAAAAAGATCTGCCACATTCACCAAGCCCACACTTCTCTCAGCCTACCCCAGCCAAGGACAGAGCGGCTGGGGCACAAGTGCCACCCTGCTCTTGCAGACATGGGGTTCTTCTAACACACAACTTCAGCTTGGGGGCTCCCCATGGAATTGACCAGAACTGTCTTAGAACTTTGCTGTCATCTAAGATACCTGTTTCCTGAGCTCCTCTCCCTCCCTCTATCCTTCCACAGGGGTGAGACCTGCATGGGGTCTGAAGGCTCTTCCTACTTACTGCTTCCTGCCATTTGTCTTTCACAGACCTTTCTGCCCATAAATCATGCCTCATCCCATCTTTAGTGCCTGCTTCTTGGTGAGCACAGACAAGCCCAGGTAACATGATTTGAACAGCTGGGATATAATGAGATGAGCATAACTGAGGTTGGATTAGAGACTGTAGGAAAGTTATAGCATAACCAGCCAAGGGAAGACAGAGGGAGTCCATGTGTACTTCTTGTTTCTCAATTCAGGAAGACTTCTTTGAAAGACCATCATGTACGTTACCTGTGGAACAACGAGAAGCCATCTGCAACCTTAAAAAAGGTGTGACATGGGGCTGAGACCAGCAGAAAGAATTGCCTGGGAAAGAGGACTAAAGATATTAACCACAAGAGAGAAAAAGAATAAGAAACATAAAGAAGTGAAAATTAATTTAGGTTCCCTGTTTTGGTAAGTCAGAGAGGTAACAGTAGTACCCACTAGAGGAAGAGAAAGAAAAGAACCACAGTAGAAGCTCCATAATTGACCACCTTCCCTTCCTACATTGACCACCTCCTTAAGTTGACCTAATTTTTGTCCACCAGACATATGCCACATGGATATACATATCAGTACAGTAGTTGTTACAGTCCCTTGGATGGTCAACTTATAGAGGTTCTACTGTATTTCTAATATATGTGAGAAGTGGTTGAGGGAGAGGGAAGAGATGATTAGCTGAACAACTATCTCCAGAATTCTTTCCCAGTAAAAAAGTGTCATCATTTGGGCCATTTGATATAAGCAGGTTGTTAAGGTTTAGATGACAACCATGAACCAAAACATTCCAGAAGGGAGAAGCTGAATTGCACGGATCAAGGAGGGCATTTATTACTCCTAAGAGTATCCAGGGGGAAAGAGGAGGGAAGATCCACAGAGAAGAGGAAGAAAGAAAGAGGGGGCTTGAGGTCAGGTGAAGGGAAGAACCAGTGAAACTTTTCAGTGGTGGGGTCCTTAGAGAACAGTACCAGAACTGTGATAAGGCCCTTCTACCTGTACTGATTTGTGTTACTGGACCCCAATCCACTCCTTCATCTACTCTCCAGAGATTTACTGAAGTCTGACCAAACTATAAATGCTTTTTGAAAGTGATTTTGCTTGTCGTTTGTTTGCTTTAAGAAAAGTGAAAGAAGTTGAGATCCCTATCTAAGTTTTCTCTGTGTAGACTAGAGTAACTAAGAAACAGAAGCCAGAGAGGCGGATGCCTAAGTCCTGTAGGAACGTGACTCTCCTCAGAGCTCTTGAGGAGACTTCAGATTTCCATGAACTTGGCGGTGGGAGTGTTGGTCTCATCTTACCTGGTTCAGAAAAGACAAGAAGGCCCCTGTTGATATCTAGCTCACACTTACTACCATACCATAGAATTATTAAATTCTTTTAATTCATTTCACACAATAGCTTCATTTTTTTATCATTAAGGACTTAAAGCCATAAAGAGTCTCAGGACCTTAGTTAGAAGAAGGTCCTGAGAAAGATTTCAGTGCAAGTTGTTAATTTAGAAAGTGGGAAAATGAGACAGGAAATGAAGAAAACCTTTAATGGGTGTCTTAACAAGCAAGTTCCCACTGTGTGAAACTAGAGTTTAATGCCACTGGGGAAGTCTAAAGCCAGTGCACAGCAAACACCTCAGAGTTATGCTGCTCAAAAATAAGGGAGCCGGGGTGTTTCTCCACCAACTCCTGTAGCTCACCAGCTGAGGGTTGCTTCTTGGGGATGTTAAATTCCAGAAATTTCTGGCCTATTTTGTGCTGGGGCAGAGCTGGCAGGCGGCTCCAGAGGTGGGAGAGGGCCCTCAGCAGAGATTCAAGTTCTTTTAATTAGATGTGTAGTTAACATGCATGGAAATAGTATGTGCCAAAGGGATTGAGCAAGGTAGTGACAGCATCTCCCACATGAAGGCAGAGACTTGCTGGGGCTCACAGAGGACTCAGGGAGGCAGGAGTAGGGACGGCGTGGTATATGGGTCAGTGAGGAGGTAGAATGCAAGCGGGAATCTAGCTAAGAGTTAAACAAACCTGAATTTGGATCCCAACCCTATTCTCTAGATTCTGTGCAGTCTTGGAAAGTTAGCCATTCCTAGCTTCATTGTGGAGATAACTGCCTTGTATGGTTGATGAAAACAGAATCAAGAAATATTTATAAAGGAAATAGCAGATTGCCTAGAACAAGAAAGACAGAACATTAAAATGTAACTAATGTTAAACAGTAATTACCATTTTATTAAACTGAGGGAGGTACAAACAGGAAACAAAAGGAAAATGCTTTCTTTTTTTCCTCAAACCACTTGCTTCAGCCATGCTGTGAGGACCAGCCTCCCTCACCCCTTAACACTGTGTCAAGTTATGAACATTTTTCACAAATTCTAAGATAGAGTGCTGTGAAAACTAGATATATCCTACACGCTAATGAATCTTAAACTAGTTGTGGTTTAAAATCCTGGAAACAGGATTCATTTTGGTAACGAAGGCTCGTTTTTCATATATTTAAAAGTCTAATCCAAGGATGATAGAATGTCAATAGCTGCTAAAGCGAGTGGTGAGGCACAGGGGAGTTATTGCATTATCCTCTCAACTTAGCAAATGTTTGAAAACTTCCATAGTACAGAGGTATACAGAGGTATGTATATTAAAGTTCAGTTAAATTATATCCAATCCAATTAAAATTTTAAATTCATATCTTTAAAAGTTGAATTGATACCTCTGAATTCAACACTTTAAAAACATGGTCCTCAGAGAAGTTAGACACGGATTTTGATAAAGAGAGATGAAACTACTATGTATTGTACTATTTTCTTCTTTTTGATCTTTGTTAGTTTTTGTAACACCTTAGTCTTGTTGTGACAAGCATAACTATAAGCATAAATGAGTACAATTTAATTAAATTACATTGGACTGGAATTCAGTGAGTGTTTGTTGATTAAAGGATAGGGAAAAAGGGAAGGGGAAGGGGTGCCCTTTCTCAGGTTCATGGGCCCTCATTAGGGACATATTTCTGTATTGAACTAATACTAAGCGACAATGTGGGGGAAGGATGAACTCAAGATCCAAATAATAAGTTCTTCTTGGCTTTTCTCTGGATATACGATACGTATCTTTTCTTTTTGGACTAGTGCCTCATTAGCTTTGAAAAGTAACTTTGGAGCGAGGCCTACTTCCTTTTCATCTCCACCAACCACTCCATTACCAACAAGCAAAATCTCAGGGAGGCACGTTTCAGAATTATGTAGCAATTTTTCTTTTGAAAATTGTCTTAAATTACTAACATGAAAGGAGTAGATCCCTGAAAACCAGGAAGAAGTATTTTCTAGTATGACATACTCAGAGATGAGAATAGTATTATCACTGTTTAGAATTCCAGAGTTTATATGAAAACACCACACTGTACCCCATGATTGCATTAATGTACACAGCTAGGATTTAATTAAAAAAAAAAAAAGAAGAATTTCAGAGTTATTGCCCATTCTCTCTCTTATTCACTGATGACTTTAGACCGATTCTTTCTTCAATCATTTATTCAGGGCCAAGCACTGCTGGAAATCAACAATGAACAACACAGTCAAAACTTCTGCCTTTAAGAGCTTACATTCACACAATACACAAAATAAATAAGTAAAATATATGATACATTGGGGGTGATAATTACAATGAAGGAAAAAAAGTAGGAAAGAGAGATCAGGAATGTTGGAAGAGAATTTAATAATAAAATCAACATACAGCGATCCGGAAAATGTACTTCTGAAGCAAAGTGTCCCAGGCAGGACTAACATGAAGGATGAAGCCCCTGCAAGCCTGGAATAAAGAACAACCAGGAGACCCACGCGGCTGGAAAAAGGGTAAGAGGAGCAGGTAGGGCAACGTTGCTTCAAGTGGGTTCCGAGGGAATGTTAGTCCCTTTGTCAGTTTGGGAGATGCTGGACTCTCTGTCAGCCCTGGAGAACTACATCATCTGTCACATATGAAATGCTCCAAGAAACATTGAGCAAAGTAACCTGTTTAGTGTTGATAGTCCAGCATTCTCAAACTTTCTCAACCACAGATCTCTTCTGCATGGGGTAGCTGATTTTTAGAATGCACAGTTTGAAAAAGATACTTCTAGCCTCTTTCTATGATTCTTAAAAGAGAGATCAAGTGTTGTCTTTTTCTTTATATCTGGTTAAATACATTCCCGGTAAACGTTCATTGAATGGATCAACCCTCATTAGGCCACAATCATCTAATGCACAAGTTTACTCTACCTTAAGGGAAGAAGCCACACCAATTGTTTCTTAAGCCCAGTTTCCGTGGCAGTAGGTAAGCGTTCAGCCTCCTGTGGAAACCCAGAAGTCCTCTGCTCAGAGCTCTGTGCTCTGTTGGGTGAGTTCAGAGGCCAAACAGCTTGGGTACACTAAACTCAAGGGCTTAGGGGGATCCCTCTCTAGCTCAGGCAATTGTGTTTTTACTGCAGTCTTAATCTGAAGTATCAGATATGCTTCTACTGATTACCATTTTTCCCAGGTGAAATGCACTACCATGTATAAGGTGCATCCACATTTTGCACCCAAAAACTCCTGGAGAAAGTGACTAGCTCTCGGCCAGGAGTGATATATCTGAGAGGGCTAATGCTCTCCTGGTAAACAGCCAGATCGCACTGCCCTCCTGCAGCTGCCCATTCTGTGAAGGCTGCCTCTTCCCTCTCTCCCAGGAGTCCTTCCTTCCGAACAGTTGGAGGTCATAGCCGAGATAGCCATACGTTTGGCTGGTGGGGCAAGTGCTTCTGAGGCTGCTCTGCCTGTGGTCAGGTAGGCAGATTCCTGTGGTCTGTGGGGCTTCTGATTCTCCCTGGACAGCTGAGCCTCGGGCCTTGACTCTTGCCCCACACAGCGGTGGCAGTCCATCTCCCCAAGCCCACCACTACCCCTCCCCTGTTTGTGGTACTCAGCAGAGGCCACTGTGGCCCACTCCCACTGGGCCCTAAATCCTCCCAGACTGGAACCTCATGCTCCTGGCAGGCCCAAGTGGGAGGGCACAGCACCCCAGGAGGCCCACTGTGCTCCCCCACCCCTGAGCCATGCTACCCACATATATTATACATCCTTATTTTTTTCCTCAGATATTTGAGGCAAGAAAGTGTGCATTATACATAGCAAAATAGGTAATAAATGAACCTAGTCACGGTTTCCCAATTGGCTTAGTCCTGTATATACCACATATACCACTCATTCAGCAAGGGCATCCCGGAGGGGGAGGACTGAATGGTGGAATGTGGGAAACTTCACACCAACAGTCATTTCTCATTCTTGCCCTTGAAACACGCGGAATAGTTAACTTATGTGTACAGGATATCTGCGTTTTAAATGATCCATAATAAAGTAAAAAAATCTTTTCTAAAGGTCTATGGTGTATATAGACCATAGACTGGTGTACATATAGACTGGTGTACAGTTTTCATTTCTAAAGACATTACAATGGCATTTGTTTCTGACTATTTAAGAAGTTCACAAAATAAGAGTTAATAATGTAAGTCCTGAAAAATGATCCACTATTAAGATAGTGCTATGGCTTAGATAGGGTTTGTCCCCACCCAAACTCATGTTGAAATTTGACCCCTGATATACTGTGAGGTGGGGCCTGATGGGAGGTTTGGCTCATGCTGGTGGATCCCACATGAATGCCCCAGAAGGGCAGTAGTGAATTCTTACTGGGGGAGACCAGACTAGTTCTCGTAGGAATAGATCAGTTACAAGAGCAGGTTGTTATAAAGTGAAGTTGCCCCTCAGATTTTGCCTCTTCACCCGCGTCTGTTTCCCCTTTGACCTTCTGCCATGTTATGACACCACACAAAAGCCGTCACCAGAAGCAGAGCAGACGCTGGCTCCATGCCCTTTAACTTCCCAGACTACAGAACTGTATGTTAAATAACCAAACTCTTTTCGCTATAAATTATCCAATTTCAGGTATTCTGCTATAGCAACACAAAACTGTCTAAAGAGAGATAGCAATTAACTTCATGAATATTCCTAAAGCATCTAGAGCTGGCCCATGGCTCCTTCACGAACAACTGGTAATATATTTACCAAGATTAAGCTATTGTCAACCATCTAGGGAATTCATGTGCCCCTGGGGAACTGCACTCTTCAGCTGGTATCAGGTACATGGTTTATAAGAAAAGCATCAATTAGTAAAGACTTCAATAGAAAATATCACAGCTATTAACAACTAATCACTAGTGTGACTTTTTCATTTCAACCCCAAACCCTAAAATGTGAAGGATTAAAAAGAAGTTGAGAAAGAATTATCAAAATGGGAGAGGAAAATATTACCCAATTTTATTTTCACATCCCCCCCGATAAATTTGACTTTAAAATTTTGGTTTTCCACCCCTCAAGAATTTAGCAGACACATAGCCCTATGGCAATTCTTCTTCAGCTTTCTAACTTTTGATCCTAATATCTTGTCTTCAACTGAGGATATATCCAAACTTCTCAGGTAAATTTAAAATTTTCAGGAATTTTAGTGTTTACGAAATAGAAGCCAAAGATAATTGATGAGGAAAGAAGTTTGCTTGATTTTTAAAAAAAACTCATGATAATAAAACATATCATGTGATTATATTTTAATAAACTTATGATAATTAATAAATTTTAATAGAGCAGCTATTGAACTTCAAGCTGCAAAGCAACTATCTTTTCCTCTCTCTTTGGTCTTTCATGCGATCAGCATATCACTGTTGAATATCTGCTCCTTGAAGGGCTGTGCTGAAAAATCCATAATCTTCATTTACAGATTTATGCTTTAAATGTTAATAATATATTTTTATTGCATCCTGATGAAAGAAGACTCAATTTCAGAATTTCAGACATAGTATTGATTATACATAATTTTTGTCCAATATTATGTGTGTGTAGAAGCATGCACGTGTGTCATGTACATGAACAAATGAGAAAGAGACAAAAGGAGATCCAGGAAAATTTACAACTTTAAAGAGAAAAGGATTTTTTTTTAAATTATTCATTAATGTTTATATTCCGGTAAGATTAAGAATCCTATTTTAAGTACACCTACATATGTTTATACATCTATTAAAAAAATGTTCCCACAATATACTCTGAGAATTCTAAAAGCCCAGATATTATACTTTTTATACCATTATGCAGTTGACTTGAAGCTGATGGGTATAATTTTTAATATTTCAGGAAAGCATCTGTAGGTAAATCACCAGCTTCTTTTCTTTTATCAGCCCCTACTAGACTGCTGCCTTTTAGACCATAAAATGCAAGAATCATTTAATATTCAGCTTTTCGCTTAACAAAATCAAAAGCAAGTGGGAGAATTCTTTATTTTGAATAAGTAGGCCCACTCAGAACGTAAAATTTTAAAAGTCTAACCATGACATGAATAACAATGTAAAAACAAATTCCATACAGACTATAAACCTTAAAGTTAAAAAATACTATAGAAATTTTGGGAAAATGTTCATATAGGTTTGGTAGAAGGGGGCTCCTTAAGAAAGAAACATGAAAACCTAAAAGGAAAAGTTAACAGTCGGTCTACGTTAATATAAAATCCCTGGGAAGCATCACTCCCCACTCCTCATGTGTGGTCTGCACATAGTGACTTGTTTTCAGCAAGCACAGGATGGAAAGGATTGGAAAATAGTAACTTTATATTGAAGAAATCTTCAGCCAGGTGATCAGGGTTAATATCAACAGCGATAAATCATGTCCCCTTGATATGTTACGATGAGAATAGCATTTTACTTCTGTGGTAAACATCAGACAAATTCCAACTGGAAAACTTGGCTAATACTCTGAAAACTTTCATGGTCATCAAAAACAAGGAAAGTATGAGAAACTGTCACAGCAGGAAGAAACATGATGGCTACATATAGTGAGGTCATGTCTACGGAGCACTGGGATAGAAAAAACACTTGACATAAAACTAAGGAGATCTGAATAAAGTGTGAAATTTATTTTATACAATGTATCAATCTTTGTTCATGAGTATAACAAATGTACCATACAATCTAAGGTGTTCTTAACAGGGAAAATAAATGTGGGGTATATATAAATTCTCTATAAATGTAAAACTATTCTGAAAGATAAAATCATATTAAAAATACCCTTTATATAGTAAGTATCTTAGTCTGTTTCAGATGCCATAACAAATACCATGGATAGGGCAATTTATAAAGAAAAGAAATTTATTTCTCATGGTTCCAGGGGCTGGGAAGCCCAAGAACATGGCACAGGCATCTGGCAGGGACTTTCGCGAAACATCACAGCATGGCCAAGCAGCAGATGTACAAGCAAGTCCTCAAGACAGAGAGAGGCAATCAGGCTGTACCTGTCCTTAACTCACCAGCTGTGATTTCTCAGTCTTTGTGACTTCACTGGCATATTTATATGTGTTGTGTGTATGAGAGACACACACTCACACACAGATGAAAGCATCAAGACTCTTTATATTGACTTTCTCCTACCAGTCTGTTTAAATTTCTGAGAAAAAAGTCTTGTCTTATACTCACTTCTAAATAAAAATGAAAATTTGAGTTTTTCTCCATCAACAGATACTTCATAGAAATTTTCATAGGTGCATGGGGTGGGGGCAGGGCATGTATGAGAATACTAATCATTGTGTGTGGCAGCAAGGAGTTGAAGGCCACCAGGATGCCTATCATTTGGCAAATGGATAAGTTAAATGTATTGGATACATACAATAAGCTACCATGTAGTGGTTAGAAACATGAAAAATACTGTCATGTGAAGTCTCAGTACAAGACTATACTACTTAGATCAGTGGTTCTCAACCTTCCTAATGCTGTGATCCTTTAAGACAGTTCCTGTAGGTTGCAACCCACAGGTTGAAAACCACTGACTTAGATAAATTCAAAACACATAAATACAGATAATACTATATACTTCCCGAAGTTATATATCCTATTCAAAAATACAACAAAACATTAGAAGTGAATGTTAAACAGGGGCTAGATTAGCTGGAGGTCCTTGAGCATCTATCTCTGTGTCTACGTAGCCTCTCCAACCTGGTTGCATCAGGATGGTTGGCCTTCCTACACAACTTGCTTTCAGGGGCTTCCTCTTATCCTCTCTAGTCATGGTAAACATCATTTCATTAGTCAGAGAACCAATATTAAGATACTAACATTTTCTGAGTGTTCTCTAGTACTCCCCCATCAGAGGTTTTTGCACTATGTGGTAATTCATTGAGACTTCAGTTACACAAAGTCAACTGCTGTCTTAAAATATTAAATGGAAAATTACAGAAATAAACAATTTATGAGTTTTAAATTGTGAGCCATTCTGAGCAGCCTGATGAAATCTCACACCATCCCACTTCATCTCACCCAGGACATGAATCATCCCTTTGTCCTGCATGTCCACGCTGTAGACGCTTCCTGTCTGTCAGTCACTCAGTAGCCATCTTGGTTATTAGATCAACTGTTGCAGTATCATAGTGCTTGTCTTCAAATAACCCTTATTTTTCTTAATAACAGCCCCACAAGGCAAAAGTAGTGATGCTGATAATTCAGATAAAGACAAAGAGAAGCTGTAAAGTGCTTCCTTTAAAGTTTAAAGGTAAATGCTCCTGTCTTACAGAAATAAAAAATAATTGTAGCTGAAGTTATAAAGATCTGTAAGAAGTTATTTTCAGAGAAACAAGCCATATTCACATGATTTTTATTAGAGTATATTGTTATAATTGCTCTATTTTATTATGAGTTATTGTTGTTAATCTCTTACTGTGCCTAATTGATAAATTAAACTGTATCATAACTATGCCTGTATCGGAAAAGGTCACCTGTATGGTATGTTTTCAGGCATCCACGTGGGTCATGGAACACAAAGGGGAACTCCTGTACCTATTCTCACTATACTTCCTAAGACTGAAATAAACACAGAATGGATCCATAGTCCTCCTGAATACTTTTGAAATGAGATGCAGTTGGGCCAAGATTTTATCTACTATCTGGTCTTCATAAATACCTCCTTTTATTGGTGGGCCACTCTGGCATTTGGGGTCTCCAGGAATTAAGACCCCTATCCAATAACCCACAGGAGAAGTGCATATTTTCTTTTCCTCACTGTACAGTCATACTTCTAAAAAGACAAGCTGCTTTAGGGAAGGCATCGAGGAAAATTCATGGCACACACCTGTGGCCATGGGGTAGCGTTCTTAAGACCTGGCTTCTCTTCATCAAAGGCTAAAGCTATATAACTAGCTTAAATCTAGAAACTGGGAATGGGAAACCATGTAGCTCCAACTCAGTGACTAACATTGGATTTCTGACACTAAGCCTGCAATTTTTCTGTCTATGTTTTTCAAGTAGCACCTTAGTAGCTGTCCATCTACTAATATTTTATTTCTAGAAAATCCAACATCAATTAGCCATCACTATAGATCTTTGTAGGTCAAAGGCTCTAATTGCTATTCTGTCCTTATACCTTATTGTGATATTTGTTTTCATCTGTCCCTAATGTTAAATGCCACCACGCAACTTCTACCCCTCTTGGATTCCATTTTTGTCACTGATATCAGAGAACTCAATTCCATTTCAGCATTTTCAGCCATTATCTATGGCTTATTGATGGCTGCCTCAGAGGGATGATGATGCTGCACACTGCTCAACGCATTTCTTAATGCCTTGGCGAGAAGAATACCCCAGGAGCCATGTAAGGTATGTTTAGGGGGTGGCTAGGAATACTGCATACACTGGAAGCATTTTAACAAGGCTTTATCCCATACCTCTGGTTCTTTTTTTTTTT
>NW_003852527.1:4486576-4541002 GCF_000181295.1 Otolemur garnettii | reverse complement strand
AAAAAAAAAAAAAAAGAAAGAAAGAAAGAAATTCACTTTCTTGGACCCTTTTTGGACCTACTAAATCGGAAACTCGAGTGAATTTCAGAAATCCTTCCTATGATTCTAAGTTTAAGAGTCAGTACTGCACAGCATGCCAGAGAAGATCATCTGTCATTTACACCTCAGTAACAGCAGGCTTTTATTTAATATCAGCCTTAATTCACCAGTATAGCAGGCTACCAATGCCATCTCAAGCACTAGAACCAATATGTTAACTTCAGAATTCCATGTGATCACACCTGTCAAGATAGTGAATTCAGTCCAATCAAGCCTTACATCTCATCATCCTTGAATTAGACCATTAGAATTCTCTCCCAAAAATGTTCCTCACACTTCTGACAATATTTGTGAAGTCTTATAATTCTTTTAAGTAAAGACTATATCCTGATATTTTAAAACTCTAGATCATATTGGGATATATATGAACCTGAGGGCAATAAAAAATAGGAGATAGGACTTGAGAAGAATCAGATCCGCTTATGAGATAACTGTCTGAAATTGGTCATTGAAAGAGTTTGATTCAATTTCCTGAGGGCAGGAGAAGTCTCCTTGGCCAAGAGAGATCTTCAAAGATTTGGGGTTCCAAATTTCTAGCTTTGTGGCTGTATGCCAAAATATCCTCACCCCATTGCTTTCCACCAGGACCCTTATTTCAGCATGGTAAGTTTAATGGCATGGAGCATTTCACTGATGTTGCAACTCTGGAGAACTTCCCATGAGGCCCTGGGATTGAGGCCCAGCCATATCCACCTTGCAGCCTATAGGAGTGGGGGACTCTCCCAAAGCTGCCATGGAGGCTGTTTGATTCTCCATGGACATTCTCAGCTGGATGCTCATGGTCTTCATTTCTTCTTTTCCTTGCTGGAGATCATCTAAGTCAGAAGAAACCAGCTGATGCTACTGTCTTTATTATCATTACTGATCATATGTGATAATACTGTCTTCACAGTGATGAATCACCACAATAGTCATAACAGGAGAAAAACAAAAACAAAGGAAACGATTGTCCATGGAGAACCCAGGAGAACGGATAGATAAATTACAGTGTATTCACATAATGGAATTTCATACAAATGTTAAAATGAACTCAGCAACACAGTTGATCATTCTTGGAATCATAATACTGAATAAAGAAAACAAGTCCAAGAAGACGATTTGCAATATGATTCCAAAGATATTTCAGAGCTCAAAAACAAGCAAAACTGAACAATATGTACTTAAGCATCACAGATGAACTGAAACTATATTAAAAAGTTGAAACTGTATTAAGAAGTACATAATTCACATATACTTACATATTAAATAACATATTTTTAGAAATAATAAAGGGAAAAGGCTTATAACAATGCTCCATGGAGATCTGTGATGGTTCCCAATAGCAAAAAGAGAATGAGTCACCCAGTTCTCTGCATGGAAAGATAAGAAAATTGGTGGAATAAATGATGATGGATTGTATGGGAGGTGGAAGAGAGGTGGATGGCTGTAATGGACTAAATTCAGATGGCTGTAATAAACTAAATTGACTCAAGTCAATATCTAAAATTGATAAATTAAGCAATAAACAAACCAGTATTTTATTTGGGGAGAAAGGCCAAAAGGAATACAAGAGAAACAGCTCAAAGAATTAACACAGTGAAAGCTAATTCTTTTGAGCTTTATTTGCAGAATGGGATAGAAGAAACCTGGGGATTCTTCCTAATCCTTTCATGTTTTTTGTTTTGTATAATTTTGTTTATAATGGACCTTAATAAAATAGTTTAATTATGTAAAAAATTATAAAATGCAAAACCACAAAAGAAATGCATGGTTCAGACTTTAGAGACTCTTGGACAATTGGGGTTTACTAGATACAGGAGGACCGAGGACATAGAAGGCATAGACGCCAATATAATCTTGACTCAGTCTCCAACAAGCTGGGTTACTTTCTAATTAAGCCATCTGATCAGACCACCTCATTTGGAGTGTAATAGGTCATCATAGAGTGTATTTAAGTCCTAAAATTTAAATGTTCTACTTTTATTCCAGTGTAGTATGTAATTTTTTATCATAATTATTATTTTATCGTAGTAAGCCCTCACCTGGGCTAACCATCATCCCTTTGCCACCACCTGTTAGATCTCCATGCCTGATGGCACTGGGACATCTGCTGGGGGAAAAGTTCCCCTGACACTGAGATCTCCCAAAAACAATAAGGAAGAACAGCCCTGTGTCCCTGTTCTAGTCCTCATAAAAAAAAAAAAAAGCTATTCCTGAGACAGAGAGTGAAGACAGACGACCAGAGGGCTGGAGCAGCAGAATGCCGCACTAACTCTACTTCTCTTGTCTCTCTGGCTCAGTATTAGAACTCGTTGATCTTGGTGGCAGAACAGTTTTGTGCCTCTTTCAGACCTCTTCTTCTTCATGCTGAGATTGTACACTTGGAACTTCAAAGCTTAAAAAAATAGCACATCCCAGATGAGAAATTTCATTCTTTTTGGCTTCCAAGTTCTAGAAGATCTGCTTACTCTGACATTGTTTCCCCCACAGAAGCAACAGCACTAACCTCAGAGGATGGATTTTGACAGCACACCCAGATACCAGGTGAATCCTAATTGAGCCAAAGGGGACTTGGACACAAGTTATCCTGCTATTAAACTTACATTCATATGAATTTTTCTAAAAATTAGGACATCAACTCTTCTTAAGGAAAACTGAGGGCTTGCTTTTAAAAAGTTGGGCAAAGCCTTCTATATCTCTATTCCTGGTGAATAGCCTGCCATTAAACCATCTACTGCCCTGTTTATTGGGTCCGTTTATCATTATAATCTCTATCCCTAAAGGCCCTGAGTAGCAATAAAACAAAATCATGCCATTCACAATCACTCCTGGCAATTTTAACTCAGCATTCTTGGGTGTTTTGTTGATCTAGCTGTTGTTTCCATATTTCTAATCCCATTAGAAGTTGTGATTAAGTATGCCAGTCTAGCTGCTATTTCTCTTCTTTACAACCATGTGTCTCATACATCGGTTTTACTGATATACTTTTCCCAGTGAAATTTAATTATATGGGCTCAAGGTTACAGTTTAGGAAAAGCTCATATGAGTGACTAACTTCAGCCAAACTACTATAAGAGTCATAAATCTCTACAGCCTGTGATAAAAACCTAGAGTTATAAGGAGGAAAAAATCTTTTTTTTGTGCATGAAGTTGTGGCTGATTTTGTCATCTTCCAAACTTGCAATTGCAAGATGATGGGGATCTTTTGTTTTTGAAAGTTAAGCTATAATGATTTTTATTTCATTACATTTAACACATTTTTTATTAGACACTTGTCCAGTAAGGGATATCATCAAAGTGAGTAAACCAAGAGGGCTGCTTTCCCAAGAGAACTTTCTTGTACAGCAGATGGAAGCAAGTACTGCGGAGTAACAGAACCAGATATGTGCTAATAGAGTAACAGAACCAGATATGTGGATGAAGAAAAGCTTCATTTCACCTCAAGCATCTTAGAAGGTGTTTAAGGTGTTTAGGAGGAAAGAAGATTTGACTTGACTTGCCCCTTGAAAAACTGATAAGGCCTTCACAGGAGGACGTGGACCTGGGAAAAAGACAAAGAGTTAATTTTCTTAGTATAGAAGCACATATATGCCAGACAATTCATAACATATATCACAAATGCAACTATCTATTATAACGTAACAGATGATAACTATACATTTTTAATATATAGTAAGGTTCAATGTATAGTATTAAGAAAACTAAAAGCCCCAATAGGCCGGGTGTGTTGGCTCACACCTATAATCCTAGCACTCTGGGAGGACAAAGCAGGTGGGTTGCTTGAGCTCATGAGTTCAAGACCAGCCTGAGTAAAAGCAACACTGTGTCTCTACTAAACATAGAAAATACGGGGCAAGAGGATCGCTTTAGCTCAAGAGTTTGAGGTTGCTGTGAGCTGTGATGCCACGGCTCTAGCCAGGGCAACAGCTTGAGACTCTGTCTCAAAAAAAAACAAAAAAAGCCCCAATAGAAAGCAAATAAAAGACATATTTACAGAGTAGGAAATGTATGTGAGTATCAAATATATGAAATATGTTCAAGTTCACTAAAGGTAAAGAAATGCAAATTTAGTTCTAACCATTTCAAATTGTAAGAAATATGTGGCACATACTACTTAGGACCTTCAAGGTAATAACAAAATGGGTATCCTTTTATAAACTGGTGTGACCTATTTAGAAAACAATTTGATAGCCAGGCACAGTGGCTCACACCTGCAATCCTAGCACACTGGGAGGTCAAGGTGAGAGGATCTCCTGAGCTCAGGAGTTTGAGACCAGCTGAGCAAGAGTGAGACCCTAGTCTCTACTAAAATAGAAAAACCAGCTAGGCACTGGCAGGCTCCTGTAGTCCCAGTTACCTGGGAGGCTGAAGCAAAAGGATCACTTGAGCTCGAGAGTTTGAAGTTGCTGTGAGCTATGATGATGCTACAGCATTCCGGCCTGGGTGCCAGAACGAGACTCTGTCTCAAAAAAAAAAAAAAAAAAAAAACAGTTTGACAATCCAAATTAAGAGACACAGAAAATTTTTCCTTTTATTTCCCCAAGTAATTTCACATTTACGGCTTGGCATCTGTAGCTCAGTGGTTAGGGCACTGGCCACATGTGCCAGGACTGGTGGGTTCAAACCTGGCCCAGGCCTGCTAAAGCAATAATGACAACAACAACAAAAAAATAGCCAGGTGTTGTGGTGGGCACCTATAGTCCCAGCTACTTGGGAGGCTAAGGCAGGAGAATCACTTAAGCCCAAGAGTTTGAGGTTGCTGGGAGCTAAGACACCACAGCATTCTACCAAGGGCCACATAGTGAGACTCTGTCTCAAACAAAAAAAAATAATAATAATAATTTCACATGTAGGCATCTGTAATGAGGAAATAATCTAAGGTTTGTGTGCAATAATTTTCACTATATAAATGTCCTTTGGAAAGCAGATTAATTAGCTAAATTATGATACACAGTTCTGATAGAATATGCAGGCATTCAAAATATTGGTGAAGAATTTTTAAAAACATGAAAAAGGCTAATGATTCGCTGTTAAGTAAAATGAAACAGGATACAAAACAGTATCTATAATATATTCCAGTACGTATCTGGATATGTGTGTGTGTGTGTGTGTGTGTGTGTGTCTGCGTACAGAAAGACTTAAAGAAAGGCTAGGATGCACTAAAATGTGCATAATAGATGTTTCTGGATAGAATTATGGTTGACTTGTCTTCCCACATTTATTTTCCACACTTTATTCAATAAATCATGTACTACTTTATAATCAAGAAGAAATAATTCTTCAAACAGATTCAGTAACTTTCTGTCCTTCCCCCACCCACATCTGATTCAACAGATGTTACAACCAAGAACTGTCTCTCTCCAGCAGTGTGGGCTCCACCTTGGAACTGGCTCTTCCTTTGCAAGGCTTGTCCCATTTTTTTAGCACTTGCCCAACTCAAATTCAAATCTGCCCTCTGCTGCTTTTACTTCACAGAAATTTCTCTCAAGGCAAGATGCCTGAATTATCATCACAGATTGAAGACTTTGCTCCTTCATACCCTGGGCCTTTTATCTTAGAATTAACACAAAAAAAAGAAAATAGGGCTTTGACATCACTTTATAACCAGGAAGTACCTCAGCCGAGACCTTTATTTTTAATTCCACACTTCTGCTTATGTAAACAAATATCAGTTGCTTGTACAAGTCTGAGTTTCATTTATCTAGGCTACTTAAAAGGAGCGATATCTAACATTTGTGACCAAACACACTGAAGCCTGACCCAATAAAATGAATTCTTATTATAATATCAATACCTAACCCTTTTAGACCAGAATTAAAGAAATGATAGGTAGGGAATACTTCCATCTAGATGGGGAAACACAGTCTTTGCAAATCCAGGGTAATTTTATTCATTCTTCAGTACTTCTGCCAGATTCCATAATGGAAAAGAAAAAGTAGATGTTGGGTTGGTGGCGCCTGTAGCTCAGTTGGTAGGGCGCTGACGGGTTTGTACCCATCCCGGGCCTGCTAAACAACAATGACAACCGCAACAAAAAAATAAGTTGCTGTGAACTGTGACACCATAGCACTCTACCTGGAGCCACAGCTTGAAACTCTGTCTCAAAAAAAAAAAAAGGAAAAAAAAAAGTAGATGTTGAGTTACAAAGGAAAGAAAACACACTCTATAGTGAGGTGCACCTGAATTCTATTTCCCTCACAGAACACAAAAGCAGATGCATCATTAGTGTTTGGATAGGGACCAAACTATTGAGTAAAACTATGTAGCTGATAAGAAACTCAATCTAGGCCCAGCGTGGTGGCTCAGGCCTGTAATCCTAGCCCTCTGGGAGACGAAGATGGGTGGATTGTTTGAGCTTAGGAGTTGGAGACCAGCCTGTGCAAGGGCAAGACCCCATCTCCAAAAATAGCTGGGCATTGCGATGGCTCCTGTAGCCCTAGCTCTCGGGAGGATGAGGCAGGAGGTTCACTTGAGCCCAAGAGTCTAAGGTTGCTGTGAGCTATTGTGCCATGGGACTCTTATGAGGGCAACAAAGTAAGACTTTGTCTCAAAAAAAATAGCCTCAAGCATGAAAGAAAAATCATCTAATTTACATTAATTCAACCCAACTTTTGCCTTAATCCTAGACCACTGGAAGTAAATTCTACTTGGGTCATGACAAACCCTGTAATCCCAGTCCAAGCCAGGTCAGAAATCAGAAGGCATCCTGATTTGCAGGCCTTCAGCAGGACATGGGAATCTTCCAGGAGCCTGACTGCTCTGGTATCTAGGCTCTCACCTCCCCATAGGCCTACCTCGCAACCACTCTAGCACTGGATTATAGATGCTCTGAGCACTCCCTGCTGCCTACTCCAAGGGGAATTTCATGCCAGGCTGTCTCCACTTCTCCATGCCACACCACTCTGCTTTCTACCAAGTCTATATTCTCATTCTTTTACAACGAGCAATGAAGGCCCATTCTACCTAGAGCCTAACTCTTAAAATTACCCTTCCCTTTCTGTGGGGTTAAAGAGTTGACACTTCAATCTCTCCTAGATGGCGAAGTTATATTTCTAGGGTAGCAAAGAGAAGACAAAGGAAAACTTCCTGCCCTATCTGTTTTACTTTCCTGAATCTTATATTCTTTTTTACTTTACAAGCACCCTAGATCCATGCTATCTTCACCCACACATTCTTTTCTTTCTTGAAACCATTTTCAGGAGCCTGAACCATTCGTACCTTCATGCCTCTTCTTTATCAGTTGAAACAACTCCAAGAAGAACTATTCTTTTATATTTTATCTATATAAATCTTATTTCTTCTAAAATTATTCTCAAATCTTGATTTCTCTCTCCTTTTATTCTCCATTTCTGGTTTCTTTTTCTGTCTAAATTAATTATTTTTAATTGACAAAAGTCATATATGTTTATGGTTTACAACATGATGTTTTGATATATGTATTACCTTTGGTTTTTTGAGCATCTTGTGGAATTAGGAAGTGCTGTCAGGATAAGAGATCTGGTAGAGATGACGTCTCCTTGCCAGCATTTGTGTCCCAGGCCCTTTCTAAAATGCCTCAGTATTCTTCAGTTGTACTCATGGGATCAACTCCCTGAGTCCAAGGAAACAGAGGCAATTTTCTTTCTCTCTCCTCACAGGACTGTGCCTTCCTGTAGTGAATCTCTCTGACCTGTCCCTACCCTTAGAATACACTCTCCTTTCCCTCTGTGGATGAAGGTCTGGCCTGAGAAATGGGGAAGTAGCCATTCTTCCATCCTATGAAGTCATTTTCTGCTCAACCTCAAAAGGCAAACAAATGAGTGTTTCTAATACACCACTTTCTGCAAGATGAATTTCATCAATTTCATGTTTAAGACTTTTTTGTTTTTCATATTACTTATAATACTAGTTAAGACCATTTTAGCTGCAAGCTAAACAGAAACCAACTCCAGGGCAGAATAGAAGCCAAGAATCAGCAGACACTCGTGAATCCCTCCTTCTCTTCTCAGCTTTTGTCAGTGACTTCTTGTCCCGTGGTACAGCTTGAGTTTTTCACTCTTCTACTCATAAAGTTGCTGTTATTCACAGGACAGCGTTTTTTTTTTCCTTTTTTTTGCAGTTGTTATTTTTACTAGCAGAATCTAATTTGTTATTTTTAAAGATTCTTGCATAATTTCCACAGTACACAGAAGCATTTAATTTATTAAACCAAGAAGAGCTCAAGTCCAAATTTGAAATCTTAATTTATTGCATTTCCTGCCTAAGATTTTTAAAATAAAAACTTTAAAAAAAAAAAAGCAAATTCTCAAATTCAACAGCAATAGGTTTGGAATTGTTTCTTCCACCCATATTGAATTTCAAGCAAACAATTCAGGACTGTTCAGGTGCCAACACTACAGTGGTTTAATAGCATAACTTATTTCACCATTATTAGAGAGCCTAAAGAAGTGAAATCATCCTAATTAGACAAGAGAAGTATAGCTTTGATTGGAACCTCTGAAGGAATCCAAACAGGTGAATCAGAGGGAGGCCAATTCTCCATTAAAAGGAGGTCTCCTCTCTTTCAGCTGTTGCCAAGAGGAAGAAGATGCCCAGACCAGGAACAGTTTGCTGAGCACTGGGGAAAATCCTAGGGGGGATTATTTTTCTTTCTCACATTCAACTACTGTATTCCTAGTAGTTTTGTTTCTTTACATTACCACTTCAGAAGCTGAAATTTGCTTAGGGGTTTGGAATTTTAACTTACACCCTAAATATACTAATGAACTTTTCTTGGACTGAGTTCTAACTGGCCTGTTGAAGCACAGGTGTTCACACATAGCATGATAATGAGGATACACATTATTTCATGATCATTAAATGGAGGGAAAACAGGTAAGATGATTCATGTTGAAAAAGAGAAGACAAGGCGAGAGAGTATAGGTCTTGCGATTGTGTAAGGAGAATGAGGGCATGATCTGGAACTAAAGGTTAAAAGGCAACCTGAAAAGGGCTTTCACCTAAAGGCAATTTTAATGCCACAGCCACTTAAGTATCAAATCCAAATTGGTTTTTTGCATTCCATGCAAGATTATAAAAGTGGGAAGTCTTTGCTGTATTTCATAAATAAGCTGACACTCAAAATTTTCCTAAAACATTCTAAATCAACGCAGATTAGACATCTAAATAAATGCCCATTTCCCATTCATGCAACTAAAGCTTCCATAGCAAGTATTTACAGGTTTCTCAATGTGCAAACAGTTCTCTTAGTGCCCTGCTGCAGGTGAGCGGCTGCTTAGCTGGTGGTGGTTATTTCTTAGGTCTGGGGCAAGAGCACCGGATTCACCCTTCAGCTCCTCCCCTTAACCAGGGCAAGTTATCTGAACATTCTGTGCAATTGTCACATCATCTTAAAAATGGTGACAATAACAGTGCCTAACTTACAGGAGAATCAAATGAATTAAAAAAGAATTCCTTAGACAGGCTTGGTGCCCATAGCACAGTGGTTACGGTGCCAGCCACATACACCAAGGCTGGCAGGTTGGAACCCAGCCTGGACCTGCTAAACAATAACGACAACTTCAACAACAACAACAAAAACAGCCAGGCATTGTAGCTGACATCTTAGTCCCAGCTATTTGGGAGGCTGAGGCAAAAGAATCTTTGAGCCTAGGAGCTTGAGGTTGCTGTGAGCTGTGATGCCACAGCACTCTAATGAGGTGACATAATAAGACCCTGTTTAAAAAAAAAAAAAGAATTCCTTAGACAGATGCCTAGCATTTCATAAGCTCTTAATAATCTATAGATATTGCTATTACTTACCTCATAAAATCAATAGGATTTTAACATCCACAAAGAAAATTTAAAGCCTAGATAGTACAGAAAAAACATTTAAATTCTGACTTTAAAGCTAAAAATAAATGTTCACAAATTACTCTGTAGCACAAATCTAGGTAGATTAATATTTGAACTACATTCAGGGCCATCTTAAACAAAACAGGAAGCAGTAACCCTTGTCCTGCTTTCCAGGTCAGTGTATCATACCTAAACAAACATCTTGTCTTCATGTCTTCCCATGGCCACAATTCCGCGTAGCCAGGAAAGTCAGAATGAAGGATGTCCTCATGGGGCCATCCTGGATCACTGCCCTCAGTGGCCTACTTCTGTAGCTGGTCATGCCCATACTTTTTTCCTCTCTTTCTTAGCCAAGAGGAATCTGCTGTGCTGATAGCGCATAAAATTTCAGTATCAGCCAGTATCAAATACTTTAAGTTGGCAAGAGTTTAAATTACAGCTTTTAAAAGCAGAATTCAGTAAGTATTGAGTTATAATATCTGAAGTCATCCAAAAAGTCAACAGATTCAAAATTTGAGAGCTTTCTGAGCTTTTACTTTATGAAACTAATGAGGGAGTATTTTCATGAGTTGTAAGACCATGTGACATGCAAATTCAGTAAAAGTAAACACCAGAATAGGAATTCAGAGCATATCCAAAAGATTTCAGTATTAAAACATGAGACAATGAAAGTAAATGTTATTTACAAAGATTTTCATTTTGGTCTTGATCATGAAATGTAAAATATAATTCCTAACATACTAAAAATAAATATAAGTTTTTCTCCATATGGCATAATTTTTTTTAAGAGACAGAGTCTTACTTTATCACCCTCGGTAGAGTGCTACGGCATCACACAGCTCACACCAACCTCCAACTCCTGGGCTTAGATGATTCTCTTGCCTCAGCCTCTGTAGTAACTGGGACCACAGGCGCTCGCCACAACACCCAGCTATTTTTTTGTTGCGGTTTGGCCAGGGCTGGGTTTGAACCCATCACCCTCAGCATATAGGCCCGGTGCCTACTCACTGAGCCACAGGCACAGCCCAATTACAGCATAATTTTTTTTAATTTCTATTATTCATAGATGACAATTTAAAACAGACAAAAATGAAAACAGATTGATATGTTGGAGGGCAAGACAGTTTTGGTATTTTTATTTTATCTGGTTTGGTTTTAAAAACATAAAATTATAAGAAATTATTTGAAGGCTGTGTTGACCAGTTTGATGGAAGTATTTCAGATTGCATGTGAAAACCCCACACTGTACCCCAGAAGTGCATTAATGTACATAGTTACCATTCAATAAAAAAAAAAAAAGAAATTATTATTTTTTATTAATTTGAATGTTTCTTAAGGCATTTGACTTTCAAAGAATTGAATTTAAATTTAACTGTAAACATTTTAATGATGATCATTAAAGTCTTTCTAATTGAAAACAGACTGGGAACTTGAAATAGTACGTGGGTTTTGAGATACACAAAAATCAAGAAATGTAAATCCTTGAGGATGGAAACAAATTAAACCCTCCCAGCAACACTAATAAACTGAGAAAGTTAAAACTTGTATGGGTGAAACAGAAAGGACGCTGTCAATTGTGTTTCTTGGAAGGGAAATAATGGACCAATTCTGTCTCAAAACTTTCGTAGTGACTGGTATACTAAAGCGTTCTAAAGGTACCCTCTTATAAGTTAAATTCAGTACTTAAAACATTTCAGAGGCTCTTTAAGTTTCAAATAGCTCCAAGAGTCTATTCACTCAAGAAAAAAATGGACTGTTAATAGTAGAAATGTATCTTCACTGCTTCAGAAATAGAAATAATTTTATAAAATAAACATCTTTGGTTCCCAGCAATTAACATTTGAAACATCTATTTTAAACACTCTAAATTGCCATGTCGTTTGTCAAAGTGGTTCTTGTCAGTAAATAAACAATTGAAAATCATACAATAAATTAAGACTTAAAAACTACCAATCCACTAAAGAGCATGGGAAACATTCACAAGATAAAGCATACATCAGTAGAAGAAAGAGGCTCTATCTCTAGCTTTCAGATGAAATGAACCCTCAGCCCTGATCCATCACTGTCTCAACCAGATAGTGATGTTTTTATGCCAGAGTCACAAGCAATCTTCACCTTGGATAGCCATTTGCCTGACAAGGAGGAATGAGAAGATTAGTGAAAATATTTGATTACCAAATAAATTAGGATGAACTTTATCCATTGAACATCCATGGCATGTTATTGCCGTGACTATAACAGAGCATGTCATGCTACAAATACAATGGCCAATTCTACCTCAAGGAAGATCTTTAAAGCTAGATGGAAAATGAGTTTTCTCTCACTTACTGATAATCACAGATGATGGCTACTGTAGGACTCTGAGGGGAATTGTAAGGTCACCTCCATTATTAATAGGCGATGTTCACCATGGGCACAAGATGGCTGTGAGTGTAGTGGAGGGAGGTGCAATTATGGCTTAACAGGCCCATAAAGAGAAGGCAACAACTCCTTCAAGCCATGTCTAACCACCTGCAGTTCCCTCAATGTGCCTTGTTCTTTCTAAACCTTGAGGCTTCTCATGTGCTTTTCCCTCTGCCTAACTCGCCCTTCTGGGTTTGGCTTCATTGCTGAGTAGCTCTGTGAGTTCCAAGTAAAGATGGAAATGTGGATAGAGACAGACAATTCTCCCCTTTCTGATCCAGACCAAAACAACTAAGGAAATGTTGAAACAGGGACAAAGCATATGTCAGCACTGGAAATGAGACATTGAATTACCAGAGATTTCAAGAGATGTGTGTGCATCTGTCAGATACAATATCAGTGGGTCCAGATTAAAGAACAGTGCACTCAGGATATGCAACTCATCAAGCTAAGGCCACAGCAAGATCTCTGAAAATCAGATGGTAAAAAATGTCCCAGATCACTCCTTAGTTGGAAAGGCAAAATCCAGCAATGAGATGGGAGAAAATGGAAGGAATGGTTCAGCCTGTCTTGCTCACAGTGCGGCACAAGAGGTGTTTGAGAGGAATAGAAGCATGTTGGGTAAGAGCACCACACGGAGCAGAAAGCAAGCAGTAGAATGCGTTGCACAAAGCAGCTGGAACACAGCTGGAGTTGGGGCCAGGAGCAACCTGGAATAGGTCAGTCTGTACCAAACTGTGATACTTGTCTAAATAGAAAGTCCCTCCAACTTCTTGCCAAATATTTAGGTGTACCCATCCAATAAACTTTCCAAAGATCCTTTTTCATAATCTGGTTTATGTTACTCTAGTCATGTTTCAGGCATATGTAAATCTATACTCATGTATATAACAAGTGGGTTTATACTATAATGTAAGCTGATATTTTTTTCAAAATATATTTGAGATCACTTTCTATGACAGCACATTTTGATGGCTGTAGAGTATCCCAGGGTGTGAATGTTTCATGATCTAACTAACATAAATTTGTGTATGTTCCCAATATTTCTTCAAATATAAACAATACTCCTATAGAATGTGTGTTAATTATTTCTAATGAATAAAATTCCTAAGAGTCATTTGTTCACAGAGCATGCACATTTTGTATTATAATTGATACTGTCAGATTTGTATTCCCACATACAATAGAAGGGAGACTTGGCAATATAGGCGTATCATCAGCCTAAATGTCTAATAGCAGAATAATGCTTAAGGCAACCATCATATCTATGTGAGGAAATGTTTGTGACTATTTAAAATATGGTGTAAAAGAATATTCATATAAGAATATGGTGAGGAATTCTGGGAAGATGGCCAACTGGTAGCAACCCTCAGCAGAGGCTCCTAAGCAGAGGAAGAAAAACTGAATAGACTCAGACTCTTTTAAGCCAAAGGTGGGGAGCTGAGCCAAGAAAGAAGTTCAGCAAAGTGTAACTCCAAGGAAGAACATTCAAGAAAACAAATTACAGGTACAAAACCTATCAACTAGAGGACGGGAGACCCCTCCCCCAAGCAGGCGGCCAGCTGCAGGCTATCTGCAAATGATCAGGGAACAAAAGACCTCTCATTTTACCTCACTGGAGAGAGCCGCTAAACTCCAGGTCTCTTTCTCCAGGGAGGTCCCACTTTGAACCTAGACACCACCCTGCCAGGCATAAAATTGAACAGATATTTTCCCCCACAAGTCCAAACTCCTAGTCCAGTCTTTCCCCCTTGCATGATGGTCTGAAGTTCTGCCCCCTGCAGAGCACAGAGTGTTTGGTCTTGTCCTGAGAGATCTGGACATAGTGTGGACTGCCAACCATCAGGATGGAATCTGTGACTAACGGGGAAGAAAGAAGGTGTGGGAAGAAAGGGACACTTGGTGGGAGGAGGAGCAGTCCCCTGGCTATGACTATGCCTGGCCAATGGTGGTGTTGACCCTCAGTTTGGGCTATATCTGGCAGATAGTGTGCAGAACCCCTGGTTCTGATGGCACCCACAGAGGGAGAGTGGTTGTCCTTTGAGGATTGAGTTTGGCAGACAGGGCTGGTCCCCAGCCCTTGCTGGTCCTGCAAACAGAGGCTTGCTAGGCATGGACTGAGACCTGAGAGCAAGGGCGTGGTGGTCCCTTGATTCCAATAGAACCCTCAGGCAGTGGCTTACTTGGTGTGAACCAAGACCTGAGGGCTAGGGCGTGGCCCCCTGTCTCCAGTGGGGCTGGTGAGCAAAGGCTTACTGGGCAAGGACTGAGACCTGCTGGCAGAGTGCAGTGCCCTGACTCTAACAGAGCCTGCAAACAGAGGCTTTCCAGACAGTGGACTGAGACTGGCAGATGGAAGCGTGGTCCCCTGACTCCAACTGGTCTGGCAAGCAGAGGCTAGCTGGGTGTGGACTGAGATCAGAGGATGGCCCCTGGCACCTTAACTCCAACAGAGTCAGTACTTGCGAACAGAGGCTTGCCAGGTAGTGGACTGGGACTGGCAGGCAAGGCATGGTTCCCTGACTCCCACTGGTCTGGCAAGCAAAGGCTTAGCTGTGTGTGGACTGAGACCGGTGGGCCGGGACTTGGCCCCTGGTTCCAACTGGGCCTATGAGCAGAGAGTGGACAACAGTCCAGACTGAGTCTGGTGGGTGGGAGTGTGGATCCCTGGCTCCAGTTGTGCCATTGGAGACCCTTGAATCCCTCTCTGTTGAGCAAGTTTGCATTGCCAGAGACAATTTAATTGGAACCCATGTCTGGAGCTGTCCACACAGGGACATTCTGAGGTTGACCTTCAAAGTTCTGTAGTGGAAAAGAACTGAACAGTGTAGGCTGGGCACCACAGCTGTTTGTATCTCTTCATAGTTGAGATTTAAACCTAATATTATGGTTTCTTAGGATAGGATAGAGGTTGGCTGATATCAAAACACAGCTAGCTTATGCTGTTTCACCAAGTAGGTCCTCAGAGTCTCTGGCCAAAACTCTGAAAGGGGCTTTGTAAGGTTGTAGGAGATAAGCCACAATTACAAAGCCTAGAGTTTGGTAAGGGGCTATCTCTACTACCTAGGAACCCCAATTCAATCTCACCCTACCAGTTCTGATAACCAAATGGTGGAAAATAAACATGGTGTGGACCCAACAGAAGAACTCTGGCAACATGAATAATCAGAGTAGATCAACCTATCCCCAAGAAATGACAAAGGAGATACAACTGAAGATGCCATGCATAGACAAATGGCAGCAATGTCAGAAATCAAATTCAGAATATGGATTGCAAATAAGGTAAATAGAATGGAAGAAAAGATAGAAATTGAATTCCAAAAAGTAGTTCTAAAGTTGTCTGAAGAAATTAATGAATTCAAAGACCAAGTCACCAAAGATATGGACATAATGAGAAAAGAAATAGTAGAGCTAAAGGAAATGAAAAAGTTAGTTGAGGAGCTCCAAAATACAGTAGAATCCCTCATTAATAAAGTTGACCAGGCAGAAGAAAGGATCTCTAAAATTTAAAACAAAGCCTTTGAATGTTCCCAAACACTCAAAGAGGCAGACAAATGGAGAACAAAAACTGATCATTCCCTTAGGAAGTTGTGGAATCATTCCAAAATATCAAACATTTGTCTTATAGGAATTCGCAAAGTAGAAGAAAATGGTCCTAAAGGTACAGATGCTCTACTCCAAGAGATTTTGGAGGAGAATTTCCCAAGCATTGCAAGAGATATGGAACTTCAGATAGCAGACAGTTTCAGACACCAGCAAGACTCAATCCAAATAAAGCATCTCCTAGACACATTGTGATTAACTTCACCAAATTTAAGACAAGGAGAAAATTCTGCAAGCAGCCAGACATAAGAAAAGCATCGTCTACAAAGGGAGAAGTATCAGAATGACTGCAGATCTCTCAGTTGAAAGGAGAGAAAGCCAGAAAAATATGGTCATCAACCTTCAATCTCCTAAAACGTAACAACTTCCAGCCCAGGATCCTGTATCCAGCTAAACTGAGTTTCATTTGTGATGGAGAAATCAAATACTTTAATGACATAAACATGTTGAAGAAATTTGCTGTAACTAAACCAGCTTTCCAGGATATTCTTAGACCCATCCTCCACAATGACCAGTGCAATGCTCTACCTCTAAAGTATACTCACTGAGAAATTTTTGAACAAAACCCAATTTCCACAGTGGTGAAAGGATTAAAAATGTCCACTGGACATCCAAAAATCATGACACCCAAAACACAATCAGACTTATCAGTTCTCTCAATTAATGTGAATGGTTTAAATTGTCCTCTAAAGAGGCAGAGGCTGGCTGACTGGATATATAAACTCAGACTGGATATCTGTGTATGCAAGAATCTCACCTTACCTTAAAGGATAAAAATAGACTCAGGGTGAGGGAATGAACTTGTATAATACAGGCAAATGGGAACCAGAAAAAAGCAGGGGTTGCAATTTTAGTAGCATATACCTTTGGTTTTAAACCAACAAAGATAAAGAAAGATAAGGAAGGTCACTACATATTTATTTGTCAAGGGAAACACCCACCATGAAGAGATTTCGATAATTAACATTTATGCACCCTACCAGAATGTTCCTTTATTCATAAAACAGACCCAAATGGATATGCACAATTTGATATCTTCCTGCACTATAATAGTTGGAGATTTTAACACTCCATTGACAGTTTTGGATAGATCCTCCAAGAATAAACTAGACAAAGAAATATTAGACTTGAACCTGATCCTAGAACAAATGGACTTTATAGAACTTTATAGAACATGTCATCCTAATAAAACTGAATATACATTCTTCTCATCAGCCTATGGGTCATCCTCCAAAATAGAATATATCCTAGGACACAAGTCTAACCTTAGCAAATTTAAAAGTGTAGAAATTATTCCTTGTATCTTCTCAGACCACCATGGAATAAAAGTTGAACTCAACAGCAACAGGAATCTTCATACTCAAACAAAGTCATGGAAACTAAATAATCTTCAGCTGAATGATAGCTGGGTAAAAGACGAGACTAAGAAGGAAATCACCAAATTTTTGGAACAAAAGGATAATGAAGACATAAATTATCCAAACCTGTGGGATACTGCAAAGTCCTAAGAGGGAAATTTATAACATTGGAAGCTTTCATCAAGAAAACATAAAAAGAGGAAGCCAACAACTTAATGGATCATCTCAAGCAACTGGAAAAGGAAGAACATTGCAACCCAGCAGAAGAAAAGAAATAACCAAAATTAGGGCAAAATTAAATAAAATTGAAAACAAAAGAATTGGGAGGGGGATTGGAGGGATCACTTCTGAGGTTTATCTTACAAGGGTACAAGTGAATCTTTCTAAGAGTAGAATGTGAATTGTTTTAAAACAATTGTTTTAAAACAATAACTAAGAAAATGACATGAACGCTATGTTAACCAGTTTGATGGAAGTGTTTCGAATTGTGTGTGAAAACCCCACACTGTACCCCAGAAGTGCATTAATGTACATAGTTACCATTCAATTAAAAAAAAGAAAGAAAGAAAGAAAACAAAAGAATCATTCAGAAGATCAACAAAACAAAAGGTTGGATTTTGAAAAAGATTAACAAAATTGATAAACCTTTGGCCAACCTAACCAGAAATACAAAAATAAAATCTCTAATATCATCTATCAGAAACAATAAAGGTGAAATAACAACAGACACTTCAGAAATAAGAAAAATCCTCAATGATTACTACAAAAATCTCTATTCTTAGAAATGTGAAAATCTGAAGGAAATGGACCAATACCTAGAAGCACACCACCTTCCTAGACTCAACCAGAAAGAATTAGAAATCTTGAATAGACCTATATCAATCACTGAAACAGCATCAACAATACAAAATCTCCCAAAAAAGAAAAGTCCTAGACCAGATGGCTTCACATCTGAATTCTATCAAATCTTTAAAGAGGAATTATACAACCTACATTATAAAACCTTTTCCAAAGCATAGAAAAAGAAGGAATACTTCCCAACACATTCTATGAAGTAAATATCACCCTGATCCCCAAACCAGGAAAGGATCCAACAAAGAAAGAAAATTATAGACCAACATCATTAATGACTATCAATGCAAAAATATTCAATAAGATCTTAGCAAACAGAATTCAACAACACATTAAAAAAATTATGGGGCTTGGTGCCTGTGGCTCAAGTGGCTAAAGCGCCAACCACACACACCTAAGCTGGCAGGTTCGAATCCAGCCTGGGCCCACCAAACAACAATGATGGCTAAAAAAAAAAAAAAAAAAAAAAAAAACAGCTGGGCGTTGTAACTGGCGCCTGTAGTCCTAGCTACGTAGGAGGTAGAGGCAGGAGATTTGCTTAAGCCCAGGAGTTGGAGGGTGCTGTGAGCTGTGATGCCACAGCACTCTACCTAGGGGAATAGCTTGAGGCTCTGTCTCAAAAAAAAAAAAAAAATTATGGGTGGTGCTTGTGGCTCAAGTAGTAGGGCACTGGCCCCATATATTGGGGGTGGCGGGTTCAAGCTTGCCCCAGCCAAAAACTGCAAAAAAAAAAAAAAATTATACACCATGATCAAGTTGGCTTTATTCCAGGATTACAGGGTTGGTTCAAAATACCCAAAGCTATAAATATAGCACATCACATCAATAAAATTAAAAAGACCATATGAGTCTCTCAATTGATGCAGAAAAAGCCTTTGATAATATCCAGCATCCTTTCACGATCAGAACACTTAAGAAAAGGCATCAAAGGGACATATCTTAAACTGATAGAGGCCATATACAGCAAATCCACAGATAACATCATATTGAATGGTATAAAATTAAAAACATTTCCACTCAGATCAGGAATGAATCAAGGATGCCCACTGTTTCCACTGCTATTCAACATACTAATGGAAGTCTTAGCCATCACAATCAGGCAAGAGAAGGTGATTGAGGGTATCCAAATAGAGTCAGAGGAGATCAAACTCTCCCTCTTCACTAATGATATGATCCTATCCCTGGAAAATCCCAGGGACTCACCTTCAAAACTCTTAGAAGTGATCAAGGAATACAGCAGCATCTCAGGATACAAAATCAATACTTACAAGTCAGTAGTTTTTATACATGGCAATAATAGTCAAGCTGAAAACATAGTCAAGGACTTTATTCCTTTTACAATAGTGCCAAAAAAGATGAAATATCTGGGAATTTACCTAACAAAGGAAGTGAAAGATCTCTATAAGGAGAACTATGAAACTCTGAGAAAAGAAACAGCTAAAGATATTAACAAATGGAAAAACATACCATGCTTATGGCTGGGAAGAATCAACATTGTTAAAATGTCCATACTACCCAAAGTACTCTACAGATTTTATGCAATCCCTATTAAAGCACCATAGTCATACTTTAAAGAACTTGAAAAAATAGTACTTCATTTTATATGGAATCAGAAAAAAACCTCAAAATAGCAAATACATTACTCAAAATAAGAACAAATCAGGAGGTATCACATTATCAGACTTCCGGCTATACTATAAATCTATAATGATCAAAACAGCATGGTACTGGCACAAAAACAGAGAGGTAGATTTATGGAACAGATAGAGAACCAAGAGATGAACCCAGCTACTTATCGTCATTTGATCTTTGACAAACCTATCAAAAATATTCAGTGGGGGAAAGACTCCCTATTTAACAAATTGTGCTGGGCCCTTCACCATTAACAAAAATTGATTCTCATTGGATAAAAGATTAAACTTATGAGATGAAACTATAAAAATACTAGAAGAGAGTGCAGGGAAAACACTTGAAGAAATTGGCCTGGGAGAATATTTTATGAGGAGGACCTCCTCCCCCCCGGCAATTGAAGCAGCACCAAAAATACATTACTGGGATCTGATCAAACTAAAAAGCTTTTGCACAGCCAAAAGCCCAGTAAATAAAGCAAACAGACAACCTTCAGAATGGGAGATTTTTGCAGGTTATGCTTCCGACAAAGGTCTGATAACTAGAATCTACAGAGAACTCAAACTAATCAATAAGAAAAGAATAAATAACCCCATTTCTATGTGGACAAGAGACTTGAACAGAATCTTCTCTGATAAAGACAGGTGCATGGCCTACAAACACATGAAAAAATGCTCATCATCCTTAATCATCAGAGAAATGCAAATCAAAACCACTCTGAGATATCATCTAACTCCAGTAAGATTAGCGCACATCACAAAATCCCCAAACTACAGATGTTGGTGTGGATACAGAGAGAAGGGAATGCTTTTACACTGCTGGTAGCAATGCAAGCTAATACGGCCTTTTGGAAAGAAGTTTGGAGAACACGCAAGGAACTAAAAGTAGACCTATTGTTCAATCCTGCAATTCCTCTACTAAGTATATACCCAGATGATCAAAAATTATTTTACAACAAAGACATTTGCACCAGAATGTTTATTGCAGCTCAATTCATAATAGCCAAGATATTGACCCACAAATGGATTAACAAATTGTGGTATATGTACACCATGGAATACTATGCAGCCATAAAAAAATGGAAACATCTTTTATGTTTACCTGGATGGAGCTGGAACATATTCTTCTTAGTAAAGTATCTCAAGAATGGAAAAAAAATTATCCAATGTATTCAATACTACTATGAAATCAATATATAATCACTACACACTCATATGAATGGCAAAACATAACTATAGTCCAGAGAGTAGTAGGGAAGAGGAGAGAGAGGGGAGGGGAGGTGGGATATAGGAGGAGGGAGGGTATTTGGTGGGACCTCACCTAATGTGCATGACGCAATGGTACATTTCAAAACTATTAAAACATGAGTATAATTGTGATGGATGTGTTATTTAGTTCAATGCAAGCATTTCACATTGTATATCAAAGCAATACCCTGAACCCCATAAATGCATCAATGTACAAAGTTATGATTTAATTAAACAATAATAATAATTTTTTAAAAATTCAAAAAAGAATATGCTAATGATAAACTAAGTGAAACAGAAAGCTATAAAAAATAATATGTGGTATAATGCTATTCTTATTAAACCTTTTGGAGCTTTAGTCTGTCCACTGATAAAATTGGTGTAATAACACATACCCTAATTTGCTAGGAACAAAATAAGGTCACTTTCATGAAAAGAAGTAAACTATAAAGTTTCTGACCAATTTTAAGATTCACTAATTGAAACTAATGCTAGCATTTTCCCCAAAGCTCTAGGTGAATGGTATAACACAGACCAAACCCGTAAGGCCACCCAGGGGCTCAGTTAATAGAACACAGTGTGCAGAGGCCACCAACACTGGCAAACAGGAAGACCCCTCTGGAGACAGGGGATGAACTTCTCCCTTTCAGGGCCTCCTTTCCTTCACTTTGTCAACCTACCATTTCCAAGAATGCTCACCTTTTCCATAGAACTTGCCCTGACCCCCCGAATTGGCAACGGTTTTCCCTTTTCTTGTTTTCTTGTATACACCTGAACATTCAATCACTCAATGCCTTGCAGTTATTTTAATATAAGGCACATGTATGCCAGCTTTGAGTCAGACTGATTCAGTACAAACTCCTGTCCTACATGGGTCCCACATAACCTGTGAGATCTGAGCCTAGTTACTTTAACTTCTCTTGTGCCTTGATTTCTTTATCAGAAAAAATGGGGATAATTGAATTCCTCTTAGACAATTATGAATGTAAAGTCCTGTGTGACACAAAATAAGAACACAATAAATGTTAGCATTGGTACTAAAGTGTTGGTAGTGCATTGGTAATATTAATACCAATACCATTAATCCAATTTGATTATATGTTCTCTAAAGGCCGTGGCCACATCTTATCCTCACAAAATTTGGTAAACAATGCTTGTTTCTAAATTAATTTATCTAGATTTATATGCTTTTTATAAATTTGGCCCAATATTATTTATTCAGAGAACAATTTTTAGTATAGGTTCATAATCAACCTCACAGTCTTAAAATAATAAGATATCAGAAATTAGAAATAGGAAGGCAAATATAATACCCTCTATAGCTGACCAGCTTCCTGCATTGACCACCTCCTCAAGTTGACCCACTTTTCATAGACCAGACATGTACCACATCTGCGTATCAGCACAGTCAGCCTAGTTTCTTATGCCGACCACCTCTGTATATTGACTAGTTTGTTATAGTCCCTTGGGTGGTCAGCTTAAGAGAGGTTGTACTGTATTCCACTGGAGAGAGAAGTGGAAAGTAGAAAGTTGAAGTAGGAAAAAACATGTGGAGGAAAAAGGATTCACATGCTTGTCACAGAACACAAACCTCAGACTGGAGATGCCATTAACCAGCCTCAGTGTGTAAGGAAAAAAAATAACATCTTTACAGCAGAACATAAAACACTGGGAGTTGGTGTACATTATCATATATATCATACATAATATAAATGTATCCAATATATTATAATCAAAAATACATACATTTCAGGCCACAGGGAACAAAAAAGCCCCAGCTGAATACTTGGGCATTTGCATCCCATTATGAGTGGTTGCCAGCTATTGTCCTCCCCTGTCAATTAACTAAGCGAGTGTCATTCAGAGGCTAAGTCTGAACCAAACGTCTGGACTGAAATTTGACTTAATGATGCCAGAGACTCTCAAAGCAGTTCGCACTGAGTGAAACAAAACAACGCCTCCAATCCCCGGGGTGTTCATACTCAGAGGACAGGTGCTGGGGCACAGAGTGGAATTTGCAGAGAAGCTTCTCAGTTTGACAATGATTTAAACAACCTCAAAGCCATCTTTTGTTTCATAGAGCTCTACCTGCACGTTTCCAGCCCAATCACAAGAGAAGTGAGTTGCCTGATTTTAAATAGCATTCCTCCTTTGTGGCTGGTAACCAGCTGCATCTGTGCAGGGCGGCTAATTGGCAATTTTAAAGACACGTGGGGCCAACAAGGTCTCCTAAGCAGTGATCAACAGACCTAATGTATCACAGGAAAGGGAACAATGGGGATTAATAGCAGAATGTGTCTGTTTTATCATATTTTGAAGGGGTTGCATTTAAAAGAGTAAACAATACAAACATTCTATCTTCTTACAGAACGCACAAATTATAGTATGTTTTAATGCTTTATACTTAACATGAAATAAGTTGGAATATATTGTATAAAGTTATTTTAACCCCACTAAATGCTTTGATATGGAACTGCTCAAGGAACTTAAAATCATTAACCTTATCCAAGTTTTGAGTGTTCTTAGATTCAGTTAAAAGATAGTTCAGATGCAGGAAGAACTAAATTTGCAAGCAGAATGTCAATGCCACATTGAGTAGGGACTACATATTTGTCTAATTACTAATAATCAATTGTAAAAGACATAGTTGATGTACTCTGATTATACCCAGAAGCTTAATTCTTCTTGTTAAAGATGAGGGGCAGCAGAAGTAAAGAAAGCAGAATTCTTTTACCCTGCCAGGAGTTGGTGGTGATGTCCTGGCTTAGCATTCCTCATACCACAGTGGCAGTGTTCACCTGCTTGGTAGCACCACTGCCAGACAATTCCACAACCTGAGCAATATGCAGGTAGTCCCTGGGTCATGAACAAGATAGGTTCTATAGGTTTGTTCTTAAGTTGAATCTGTATGTAAGTTGGAACAGGTACCTTCATTCACCTATTACCTCTAAGCCTCCATTCATAAGTGCAAGTCAAACTTCAGTCAGATGTCTGTAACTCCAGAACTGCCTGTATTGCCTAGAAAAGTCATAGAATGGGAAAGGTTATATGCCCATCTTCCAGAGCCATCCTGGCCTATTAAAGAATTTCAGTATATCCTCCCTTCATAGAAAACTCTTGGGACACAATTATAAAGGAGGAGGCATCTTCCTAACACCTGGCACCATCCATTGCCTGAGAGACAAGTTTGGGGTCAAGGTGCATTTTAATTTGTATTAAACATTTCAAAATTTGTAAAAACACATTGTAAATCCATGTAAAATTTCCACAATTGATTTACATAAATTTCATTTTATTCTAAAAAAAAATTATGGTAATTTTGAAGGTACATTTCACTATTTTAGATAATGTGTTTTTTTTTCCTCTATTATCCAGGCTGGAGTGCAGTGGCCAGATCATAGCTCACTGCAGCCTCCAACCCCTGGGATCGAGTGATCCTCCTGCCTCAGCCTTCCAAGTATTTAGGACTACAGGCATGTGTTAACACACCCAGCTCATTTTGGGGAGGTTTTTGGAGATCGGGTCTTGCTATGCAGCTTAGGCTGGTCTGGAAATCCTAGCTTCAAGCAAACAATTCTCCAACCTCCATGTTGGCAGGAGCCACCACACTTGGCAGGAAGCATTTACTCAAACTAAAATATCTGAAGGAAAATATACCCAAATCAGAGATTACCATTTTTATACATATCTGGTTCCTATGGGTTTATTTCCCTACAAGTAAAATTTTATGAAATCACACTTAATTTTCATATTTTAAAATTATATGTCACTTTAATTTGCAGGGTTATAATTTTGTGTATTTAAGTTTTAGAGAATAAACATCTTTACAAATTTAGCATACTGCTTTCTGCTACCATTTCCTTCTTATCACCTAAATATGGAACATAATTATCTGTCTTTTTTTAGATTTCAGATTAATATGAGGGTACAAATGATTACATTACATTGTTTTTGTCACAGAAAGGTCAAGCTGTAGTCGAGCCCTTCACCCAGAGCATATGCTGTATACCCTTACATTGTGCCCATTAGGTGAGAGTTTACCAGTTCATCTTCCTCCTCCCTCTCCCCTTTCCCTTCTCCCCTCTTCCCCCAATTGAATTTAATTTTGTTTTTCTCTCTTGTATGGATGTAGCTGTTTATCTATTGGTTTCATGTTAGTATTACATACATTGGATACTTGCTTTTCCATTCTTATAATATTCATAATTATGTCTTAAGGTTGGCAAAGTTGAAGTTGAAATTAAGCTTTTGCAAACATGACTAAATTATTGTACTGATCAAATCTACCCATTAAATGTTTGGCAAAGAGTTTATTTGATAAAATATTTCAATAGTTTCCATCTTTAAAAAGTTTCAAGAGAATTCATAGCTATCCTAGAGAGTTCAGCAATTCATCTGCATGGATGCATAGAATTGAATGAGAAGATCTTTAAGGATCCTTTTGAGCTTCTGAGTCTATAAAACTTGAGAAGTAAAATGATGAATTTCTTAGGATCACAAGCATAGCCCATTAGCTCATGTGTTTATTAGTTATGACACTGAATCTGGCCGCCTCCTTGCTAAGGAGAAGCCTCTAGCAGAGCCAGCAGCTCTCTAAAGGATGGTTACGTAACATTTGAAGAGTTACATACACACTGTGTGATGCTACTGTGTTTCCCAAAAAATAAGACACTGTCTTATATTTATTTTTTCTCAAGAAGACATATTAGGGCTTATTTTCAGGGGATGTCTTTTTTTTATTAAGTATAATACAACAATCTACATTTATTCAAATACAGTTAAGTCATGTTCTGGAACCTGACAGAGGGAGCCGATCTTGTTGCTGGGGCTGACTCTAGTGATGCTTGAACTCCTTTCTCCTAGCCATTAGCACATTAGCACATGTGCAATAGGATGCCTCCCACCGTGGTTACCACACATGCACCCGCGCAAGTGCGAACAGCTCAGAGAAACGAGCTGTGGCAGATAAAAGGTATTCCAGTCTTCCTTATTGCTCCACCAGGAAATGCAGGGCGTGGCTATGCAGATATGCTACATAGCCATGCCCATCACTAGGTATTATTATCAGGGTAGGGCTTCAAAGAAATCCTGCTAGGGCTTATTTTTTGGGTAAGTCTTATTTTGGGGGAAATATGGTATATACACCAATACGATGTTAAGTACGAGAGGGCAGGAAAGATGGACACAATTGTCTCCTGAAGAAGCACAGATAGTGGAGAAGGATTGATTACCAAATGCCTGTTTTTACACTTGCTACAAGAAGCAAAGAGTGATACAAAATACACCAGAGACATAAGACAATGAACTTTTCTCTTTATGCACATATGTATACAAATAGTCCTCCAATCGAGCAAGGGAAAAAATTGAACTGGATAGCTACATGGATTGCATACATATATTTATATCCATGTATACACATACACACATGCATACACACATACAGAGAAACATGTGTATTCATGTATATAAATATAATATACAGGATATAAATATAAAACACAGAAAGCCAGATGTGGGGCTACACCTGTGGCTCAGTAAGTAGGGCACCAGCTCCATATACCGAGAGTGGTGGGTTCAAACTCAGCCCCAGCCAACTGCAACAACAACAAAAAAATAGTCAGGCATTGTGGTGGGCACTTTAAAAAAAAAAAAAATGAAAGAAAGCCAGATGTTCCCAGTGGGAAACTGAAGTTGGTCATAATAAATTGTTTTCTTTCTTTGTACTGTCAAATTTTTATTATTCGGCTCGGCGCCTGTAGCTCAACCGGCTAAGGCGCCAGCCATATACACCTAAGGTGGTGGGTTCGAATCCCCAGCCCGGCCCGCCAAACAACAATGACGGCTGCAACCAAAAAATAGCTGGGCATTGTTTCAGGCGCCTGTAGTCCCAGCTACTTGGGAGGCGGAGGCAGGAGACTCTCTTGAGCCCAGGAGTTGGAGGTTGCTGTGAGCTGTAATGCCACGGCACTCTACCCAGGGGGACAGCTTGAGGCTCTGTCTCAAAAAAAAAAAAAAAAAAAAATTTTTTTTATTATTCAAAATTGAGTAGCTATTACTTTAAAATTAGAAAAGTAGTTATTAAAACAAAATAACCTTAAATCTGAACTTTAAATTTTTTCATATTTATACAATCTCATGTGTCATCAAGGGACTAAAAAGCACATATCCAGCCTAGAAATCAAATAAAAAAATGTAACTGGTAGAATAAACCTTGCATTTTAAACATCATACCTAATCTATCTTATTACCATGATAAAAGAAAATCAGAAGATAATGTTACAATTTGTATTCTAGTCTAAAATCTTTCTGGGCTTCCAGACACTATCATAATGAGTATTTTAAATGCATGAATGAACCAAAATGTAATGTAAAATCACAAGTGCTTCTATCACAAATACAACCAGCTGTGTTTAGAATTTACATCTTGGTATTTTCAAAAACCAAAAAATGTAAATGGACTGTAGAAGGTAATTACTTCCACAACCCATTTCCTGTGGTCAGTGACAAAGGAAAATTTGCATGTAACCCTGGTTTTATTTATTCTCATTGTCTTTTTCAACACATTTGAAAATGTTTGTTAATTGCCAGTCACAATGGTGAACATTGGGTCTTCAAATAGTGACATGATTAATGAATAAGAAAGGACAATCTAATTTTTTAAATGTACAAAACAGTTGAAGATACACTTTGCAAAAGACATCCAAACAGCCAATGAAGAAGTGAATAGGTGTTCAGCATCCTTCCTCATCAGAGAAATACAAATTAAAATCACATTACATATCTACCCAAATGATTACAATTACAAGACTGGCCATCCCAAGTCTGTTGTGGAACAATTGTGACCCTATTAATGGGTTAATGGTGGGGAGTAAAATGCTATACCCACTTTGGAAAACTATGAGGCAGGTTCTAATAAAGTGAAATGTCTACCTACCTGTGACCCAGCAATTCCACCCCTAGGTATCTACTCAAAAGAAAGAAATTCGAGCGTCTCCATAAAGACAAGTACAAGGCCATTCCATTGACATGAAGTTTAAGAACAGGCAAAATTAATCTATGTAATAGAAGTTAGAATAGTTGTTACCTGGAGTGGGGCCAAGGCATTATTGATGGAGAGGGTGCTGAGGCATTATTGATTGACAAGAAGCCGGAGGGAATGTTCTGAAACGATTGAAGTGTCCTGTGTTTTGATTGAGGTTGTAGTTACCTGGGTATACATATGTAAGTGATACACTTACAGTTTGTGCATTTTCCTAAGTTTTAAATTATACCTAAATTTTTAATCCTAGCACTCTGAGAGGCCGAAGGTGGGAGAATCGCTTGAGCTCAAGAGTTCAAGACTAGCCTGAGCAAGATCCTCTGTCTACTAAAAAAAAATAAAATAAAAACTACCCAAGCCCTGTGGCAGCACCTTTAGTCCCACCTACTTGGGAGGCTGAGGCAAGAGGATCACTTGAACTCAGGATTCTGAGGTTGCTGTTAGCTAGTCCGAAGCCAAGGCACTCTAACCCTGGGCAAAAGAGTAAGACTCTGTCTCAAAAATGAAATAAAATACAACAAAATAAAATAAAATAAGGTTCCTACCTTCAAGAATTTATAATAGGTGTGAACCAATAGCTATACTACGTGGTAAGTGCAATGCTATACTTATTGGACAGTGCCCAAGGAGCTCAGAGGAGAAATTCAATCGTTCTGTCTGGAGAAGGTTGAAAGGCATCATAAGCAAGTGTAAAATTGGTGTTTAATAATGATCCTTATCCAAGAATGCTTTTTTTTTGAGACAGAGTCTTAACTTTATCACCCTCAGTAAGAGTGCCCTGGTACCATAGCTCACAGCAACCTCAAACTCCTGGGTTTAAGCAATCCCTTCATCTCAGCCTCCTAAGTAGCTGGGACTACAGGCGCCTGCCACAATGCCCGGCTAGGTTTTCTATTTTTCAGTAGACTCGGGGTCTCACTCTTGCTCAGGCTGGTCTGGAACTCCTGAGCTCAGGAGATCCACTTGCCTCCGCCTCCTAGAGTGCTAGGATTACAGGCTTAAGCCATCATACCCCACCTTCTTTTTTTTTTTTTAATTGAGCACTTTGAATTTATTTTATTAAAGCATGTTATAGCCATTCTAGGTATGATATATGTTTAAGACTATGTGGGAAAATTCTGTGGTCTGGATGTGGTCATTCATTCCAGTGTCATGTAAGGATCAATTTCTCTGACTTTCACTTCAGAGAAATACAGAAACGTAAACGACCACTCTGTGTTCAAAGAGAGAAACACTAAGATCTAAAACATGAAGAATTTTTCTTTTCCTTTCTTTTTTTTAATCTTCACAAAATCCTCTCCCCTACAGGGGTGAACACAAGTAGTACCCACAATAGGGCTCCCTGGTACAGCTGTAATTTCCCAAAAGTAACCTACAAAGTGGCATGCTGATACCAGATTTTTGACACTGAATTTCCAGGCTCTTGGCCTCTATGATTTGATGAATAAATCGATGGACCACAGGATTAACAGTAGGTTAGGTTTTATTTACAGAGATATTATTACAGTTCTTACAAAGAGCCAAACCTTACAGAGCAGGATAAGATAGGTTTTATATAAGTGTTCAACCTCCTTGCAGGGCAGGATGCAAGTGTTACAGCTCTTACAAAGAGCCAAACCTCCTTACAAAGCAGGGTATAAGGGTTACAGCTCTTCCTCTTCTGCTCTCTCTCCCTTGGAGGTCTGCCACAACCTGCTGAGGGAGATCTTTGCTCTCCTGCTTTCTCTTCCTTGAAGGTCTGCTACGATCTGCCCCAGGCTCTTTATATAGGGGCAGTCGGCCAATAAGCTGAAAGCTGAGCTGATTGGTCTATTTTCTCTCTAGTTTCTCCTAAAAATAGACCAATCAGAAGCAGGATTGAAAATGGACCAATCAGGGATACTCTGGAGGAATCGCCAGTATTTTCCGGTTTGGTCCAGTCTTTTTTGTTACTGGAGCCTCCTGTGGGAGAGCAAAGCTCCCCTTTTTGCTCCAGCCTGCCGGTTTCTGTGAGCCAGCAGGTCCTCTAGCAACGCTCTACTGGAGCCTCTGGTGGGGGGACGGAAGCTCCCCCGCTTGCTCCAGCCTTTGCCAGCTGCTGCCACCAAGACAGAGGTGGCAGGTCCCCCAGCCCTACTCAGCTGAGCTGGCTGGGGCGCCACTTTTCCAGTATCAATGCTGACAACCGTCCTGAAACAGAATCCCATAGTGTTAACTAGAAATTTTTGTAAAAAAGCAAAAACATGAAAGGGTCAGGTGCTTTCTCCTGTAGGACGGCTGAGGAAACGCTTTTCTTCTCTGACCATCTTAGAATGATCATCGTGCCCTACCATGTATCATCAGATACAAGAGTCAGAATTCAAGAGCCTGACACCATTATTTTTTTTCATGGTAACCAGAAAGTTTTTTATTTGGCATATCATATATTTCTGTCAATAACACACCATTATTTAAAAACAAGGCATTACCACTGTAAGCAAAAACAACTTCTTATGTAAATATCAGTATCTTTTGGGATAATCTGATTTCTCTTTAGCAGGGAACCATGCCATGAAGGTCTTTTTTCAGCATGGAAGGCTGGTAGAGTTGTCTACTGGAGAAGCAGAAATCCAGCTTCCAGGTTTGCTTTCTGTCAAAAAAGCTGTGTATTTTTACACATTCAACATCAATGTTTTGGATGTTTTTTCCCACTCTGCATTCCAGTTGCAGCCTCTGGCAATATAAAGAAGTTTGCGAGTGCAGAGTTGTTATGCCTAAACCATCAGTTTTTCTGATAATTTATAATCTGCAATTTTAGAAAGATTTGGTTCTTTATCACTCATCTCACTTTAATAAAAGCTGTAACGCTAGTGTTTTCTGAAAGTCCTTTTGGAAACAAAATTCCCTGAAAGATTTCCAGTCTGTGAAAGTGAAAAACGCATTTAAATAATCGGTTCAGAACAACATTTATGTTTATGTTAAGAATGCTGTTCTGATGTTTAAAGTGGTTTAAGAAATTCAACCAGTGAATATAAAATTAAGCATAATTTTCCCTTCTCTTCTCTTCTCTAAGAGACGGAAACTGCAAGGAAGCTGGCGGCACAGAAGACACGTGGAGCCGTTCCCGGCTCTGAGTAACCCCGAGTGCTGAGGGGGGTTGGGGCCTCACATCCCATAATTATTAAGTGGACGTTCAGACTGCCCTTTCCTCTTTCTTGCGGAAGCTCACTTGCCTGTGTCCTCACTGATCGTAGTGAGGCTCCTTGGTCTTTGCCAAAATTCCACCATAAGCCATACACAATTTCAACAAAGACAGACATTTTCTGTTCCAAAGGCCACAGCTTTGGAAGTGTGGAAAGCTCAAAAGCTAAAACTGTTTATCGTGACGCATTTCAGCTCTAATGTTGAGTGTTCATTTGATTACTTAAGAAAGACGCTTCTTGTCATTTAGGGGGCTAGAAAGGGTAAACCCCGGTAGACACTACTCAAGCAAGTGCTCAGGGAGTGAAGGCTCGACACAGAGAAGGATTTTCACAACACCTCAGAGACCTCTGAATTGATTAGTATTCAGCAAAGTAGTCTCGGCCCCAGCTGATTTGATTCGCCAAAGGTACCACTTTCTGGGTCTTAAAGGGAGGCTCAGGTTAGAGAGGACGCTGGCCTAGGCCTCTTTGCCGCAGGAATCATCTTCTGCCTTCCTTCCTGGTCAAAACTCCACCACTTCCCAGGGTGGGAGGAGGCTGGGATATAGGGCAGGGATAGGTACTGTGGGGTGAGCTCCTAGGCTGGAAATTAAGAGCCTGCTCTGGGGGATCCAATCTCATCTTCATGAAAAGCTTTCTTACCATGGAGTAGGAGGCCAATCACACCCGCAAGAATGGAAGTTTTGCCTGTTGGTTTTGTTTTGTTTTGTTCACAGAAGAATACATCAGGGTGACCTTCATCTTTTTCGGCAGTTTCTCCACATTTTGAAAACCATGGCCATCTTTTTGCCTTACATCTTTTTTCTTCACCCGCATTTGTAGAAAAACTTTAATGGGTGGCCCGCACAGATGTGAATTACTCTGTCCCTAATTCCATTTTCTTCATCAAATTCAACAATGACTCATTAGGGTTTGAAATGTTTATTCAGAACTGGTGAAAAATTACAGCTGGTTGGACCGCCAGAGGGCTGTTTTCATTATAATGAGAAATAAACAGTGGATTCTGATGGTAACGTGCTGCTTTGGAAAAGGCATTGCATGAATCTGCTTTCCGCCAACTCTGAAGCCCTTATTCAGGTTAAAGTGAACCAGAAATGTAGTGGCTCGGGCCTGTGTGCACTTTTAGATTGAGTGTCCTCATTACAGGGTAAAAATAGAAATAGCTAGGTAATATTACTGTTTCGTTCTGAGGTAAAGCGGGGAAATGAGGCTCCGTGACTTCAGTTTCTTCCGGAATGCTTCTGAGAACAAGATGTTTATGAAGTCCTAAGTATACGAAATGATGAGTGAGGATAAACGATTTGTTAAATTGAACACTTCATCAAAAAAATAAACATGAAGTTGGGATTTCACATAAAGGTAAACAGACTCTGGGAAAGAGTTTGAGTCCCAGAGGAGGAAAACAGCCGGATCTCTCTCCTCCATCCCTCTGCCGTACCCGCGCCTCTGGCAGACAGGACTGTAGACATTTGCATTCTTTTTTTAAAACTTTGTAGCTGTATTTTCATACCTAGCTTGCCTTAACTCAAAAATTACCGTTTCCTCTTTTACTTTTAAATAAGCGAAAGTATATGTGCAAATATCATTCTTGGAGATTCAGGAAAAAAGACAATTTGAACATCTTCAAATTCTTGGCAACTTTTTATACATTCCACAAAAAAGGGACCTGTCTTCCTTTTCCCTCCTGACAACAGAAAAGGAAGGTTTTCAGAAGAAAAAGGATAAGTTGGCTTGCTCCTCCACTTTCACTCTGAGACCAAAGATGTTTCTAATACTATTCGTTCTAATTGTGTTATCTCATTCTTTGATATTTCAAATAGGCCAGAACAAAATCTAGGCCAGCCTCCCATGCCCCCTGCCTGCCTCCTAAATTCTAAATTAATAAATATAGCACAGGGGAGGAGGTCACTTTTTCATTTTTTGTGTCTATTAATTATTTGGAGGCACACTGTTTGGCCTTCAAGTTCTGACGGATAAGCTGTCTGTTTAAAAAGACATTTCTGTCACCATCAGCTAGGAGGAAGAGAAGCCCAGGAAAACCCCCATATGACGTCTGGCCACTCAAAGCTGTTAGATGTGGGGGAGGTGCATGCACATTTGTCAAAATCTTAGGTCTCCCTATGACACCAAACCAATAAGATTAATTCATTCTGCTTGAAGTAAGAGTCAGTAAAAGCAATATTTGAACTGACCTTAAAAATGGTAAAGGTCAGGCTCGGTACCTGTGTCTCAAGTGGCTAAGGTGCCAGCCATATACACCTAAGGTGGCAGGTTTGAATCCAGCCCGGGCCCGTCAAACAACAATGACAGCTGCAACCAAAAAATAGCCGGGCATTGTGGCGGGCACCTGTGCTCCCAGCTACTTGGAAGGCAGAGGCAGGAGACTTGCTTAAGCCCGGGAGTTGGAGGTTGCTGTGAGCTGTGATGCCACAGTACTCTACCCAGGGGGATAGCTTGAGGCTCCCTCTAAAAAAAAAAAAAAAAAAATGGTAAAGGTCATATAGGGTTAAATAATTTACCTGTGTTTTAACTCTGATTGTTAAAACCAAAAGCATAAGTGAGAGAACTGGAGAAATAGTTTTGAAAACTTTACATGCTGTTAACAAAGAGTAGAATAATAATAATATGACAGTATACTCTCAGGACACAACTATAAATATAAGAGGTTTAGGTGATTGGCAGAGGATGTCGGAAGAAAATAAACACACATGTCACATTCTTCTTGAGGATATTTAAGTGTATTTATTGTATATGGAACACACGTCAGCATCACAGATGAAGGTGATGTGATAGCCAAGACCTGACAACAGAGAATGAGTCTTGCCAAAGGATGCTAGAACCTGCTACTTCCCTCTCGTTGAAATAGAACCTTCCACCACCCCATGCATGCTTGGCCTCCTCCCATTTACTATCACCGTATCGACAACATGCCATAAGAAACATGATAAAGATGTTGTCAAGAGAAGACAGAGCTTCTGGTGCCTGTATCAGCTCTCATTTAGGAAGCTGAACTTCCATCTCTGAGGCCTTCAGATGCCTGAGGTATAGGGTCTAATTGGTCAGTATTTGAAAGCTTCCATGAGCATCCCATCACCAAGGATACCACACAGAACCCTAAGTGTGCACCTCAAAGGCCAGCACTGACTCATCAAAGATGAAGCAAATGACCAGGCTGCAGAGTCTCGAGTTAGGAGGAGATGCTCCAGCAACACAGGACAGGCGAGGTCCTCCAGGCATGTGAAAGTCATCAAAGGCATAATCCTTGGTAGGGGGTAGAAGGATGTGGGATGAAAGAATGCAAGACAAAGAAAGCATGGACCCAGACTAGAGTAGAATGACTGGCTATTTCCACATTCTCTGTCTCACCTCTGAGCATTGACACATGCCATCCCCTCTATACTGAACTTTCTTCCATGGTGAATTCCCATCTCTTCTTTTCGAGAAGGCCACTCCCCTGTATGGTTCATTGTCATACATCATATCCCCCTGAAATTTATCTCTGGTAATCTTTGCTGTATGCATTGGTCAGATTCATTTCTAGCCTCAAAGTTAAAAGGGCACTTGGGTTGTTTCCACATCTTTGCTGTTGTGACTTGTGCTGCTGTAAACATTTGAATTCAAGTGTCTTTTTGTAAAATGTCTTCTTTTCCTTTGAGTAAACAACTACAAGTGGGATTGCAGGTCTACTTTTAATTCTTTGAGATTTCTCCATACTACTTTCCATAGGGGTTGTACTAGTTGGTAATCCCACCAACAGTGGCAGTAAACTAAATTCTTGAAAACAATTTTGAGTTTTTAAAAGCAATTTATTCCCCAGAACAAGTTAAATGTATTCCCAGTACCTGTCTTAAACTTAGTAAATGCTTCCTTGGAGATCACTTTTTAAACGATCTGCTGCTGGCTAGTCCTACTAAATAAAATTACAAGTGATGGAGTCTGATCAAAATTACACTATGTATTAATATCAAGTTAAATAACAATCTTCTCTCCAACGTCTTATATCTCATACTATCTCTCGTAAGTTATCACAAATCAAGTTTGGCATTCCTTTTAAATTATTCTGTTATAGAATTCTACTCTTTCCTTTTTTTTTTTTTTTTTTTTTTTGTAGACAGGGTATCGCTCTGTCACCCTGTGGTTGTGTGCTGTGACATCATAGCTCACAGAAATCTCAAACTCTTGGGCTAAAGTGATCTAGCTGTCTCAGCCTCCCAAGTAGTGGGGACTATAGGAGCCTGCCACAACACCCAGCCACTTTTTTCTGTTTTTAGCAGAGACAGGGTCTCACTCTTATTCAGGCTAGTCTTAAACTCCTGAGCTCCAGCAATCCTCCCTTTTCGGACCCCCAGAGTGCTAGGATAACAGGCATGAGCCACCACATGGCCTGCTCTTTCCTTTTAACTGATTATACTCAAGAGATAAACCCACTTTATTTCACTGTCATAAACTATTCTATAAATTCTGAAAAAAATTCAAAATTATTAATACCTTTTTTTACAAACTGGAGGCACCTGAAGAGAGGATTTAAGTTTACAAAGCCATAAAAATAATACATGATAGCAAGAAAAAAAAAAGTTCCAGATAGAAACTGGAACTCAGAAAAAAAGTTCCAGAAATCAAGTCTTTAAATCATTATCACAATTACAATAAGATGATTTCATTATTTCTTATTTCGATAAATTTTCACAGCTATATGAACAGGCGGTGAACTTCACTGGTGAGGGGATGAAATGGAGAATAATTGAATAAATTCCCAATAGGTAAGAAGACTGATATTTGAAACCAAAAGTGCCTTGATAATATGCTTTACAGCCTTGAGTTCACTTAACATAAATTCAAAGCACTAGAATATAGTTAGAAGCTAAAAACTAAACCTACTGATAATTTTATTTCTGTTGACAAAAGAGAAACTCTAACACCTTTGCAATATCTTTGCAGTATCTCCAAATCAGCTTAAGTATTATTACAAGGTAGACGAAACACTACATGGTGGATAGGAGAACAGGACCTTGGGTTCTGTTTTTAATTGTGTGACTTTAGACACCATAACTGAATTTGCAAAACGAAGGAACTGGACCTGGTCCAGACTAAGATAAAATTCAATGCCATACAATTCTTCAATGGGCAGAAGTTCCAATTATCAGTAACAGAAATGTATAGTCTATGTCCCCTACCCTTGAATCAAGGCCAGTGTTTGACTGCTCTGACACGCTGAATAAAGAAGTGATGCTCTGCCAATTTCTAGGCCCAGGCCTTAAGTAGCAGACAGTTCCACTTTCTCTGTCCTGCAACACTTGTTTGTGGAGCTCAGCCTATCACTGTGCTGTCAGAAGCCCATGCCATGTGCACAGGCTGCCTATAGATGCTCTGATCTACAGCCTTAGCTGCTCACAGCCAATAAACCTGACCAAATGCTGCTGCGAGTTTAGGCTATCTGGAATTTTCAGCCAACTGAGCCTTCAGATGACACCACCCCAGCTGCAACTACACAAAAGATCCCAAGAGAAAACCCCCCAGCTGACCTCCAACAACGTGCAGAACGCTGAGGGGTGAAAATGAATCACTGTTTTAAGCTACTAGGTTTTAGGATGGTTTGTTATAGATCTGTAGATAACTGAACAGCAGCTAACACTATAAAACTTAAGCTCCATGAGACTTGGGACTTTGTTATCTTCCCTATTGTATCCCTAGCTTCCTGATAAGGACCTAGCACACAACCAACAGATCAATAAATATTTATTAGTAATACCACTGATTTGAGAAAATGATTTGAAAAGCACTTATTATTTTTTTTTTTTTTTTGCAGTTTTTGGTCAGGGCTAGGTTTGAACCTGGCACCTCTGGCATATGGAGCTGGTGCCGTACTCCTTGAGCCACAGGCACTGCCTAGCGGCACTTATCTTTTTTAAAAAGCTATTAATTAAAGTTTAAATAATGGTCTTCTTTATGCTTAATAAAATACTTGAGCGCGCAGAGAAAGTTTTTAAAAATCATGCCATTAATCTCACACCTAAATTCAGAAATGGGTTGCACATTTGACCCACCTAGAACTGGATCTTTTAAAAAATAGAATGTGATGGCCTAAATATTTAAAAGCTTCATTAAGAATGTTTTGAGGCTTTGTAATATTCTTAATCTAGTCTTTTAAAAACCTATCTATTCTTTTACTATTCCTCACAGTGATTCTCAACCTTCCTAAAGCTGCAACCCTTTAATACAGTTCCTCCAAAATTGCTCCCTCCCTTGCTGCCTGTGAGGAACAAGGTAACAGGGAAGTCATCATAAAGATGGGTCATTTGGGGGCAAGAATTTAGTCAAAATGCAATACGTCAGTACCTGGAAGTGAGAAGTAATCCTGGCTGGGCATGGTGGCTCACTCTTGTAATCTTAGCACTCTGGGAGGCCAAGGTGGGTGGATTGCTTGAACTCAGGAGTTCCTATATTACCTACTACACACTTCTGAACATAAATACATTGCAAAATTACAGAATTAACTCTGCTCAGGATCCTGTTCTAACTAGTGATCCCTGTTCTACAATTCTATTCACATGTGCTCCCAAAACATAGTTCTACTGCTGGGGCACTGATAGTGGCAAAAAAAAAAAAAAAAAAAAAGAGGAATGGGGAGTCCATGGAATTAGTGACCCAAATGCTCTGAATTTAAAGCTTTTTTAATATAGAGATTTAGATCTAATAAGTGCTTCTAATACTTCATTTCTCCTAACAAGTAAGCTAGTCCTGTCACTCCTGAAGCAGAGGAAATGGAGCAATCGGATAGACATTCCTTCTCTGAAACTTTCACAGATTGGTCTTTGTCAGGACACGAGTGAGTAGCTATCAAACGAGTGAAGGCTACTAGACGTGTGTAACTATTCTCACCCTTTGTACGTGTTCATTTCTTGTGCATTTTCAGTTTGTACCCAACAGGCTGCCTTTAAGTTCAGCCCCAATTCAGGTGCTTTGAGCTACTTCAGTTCGATCTGTCCAAAAATGGGTAACAGAGGCTTTCACACACTGTGAGTTGCCCAGGGTCTCAGTTTCCTTTTGTTGAGATTATGGGTTTTGAGAATATTGAATAAATACGCAGAAGGAGACTCCATGCCCAAGTATTTGAGGGACAAAGCAAAGCCCTTTGAAACAGACAGGAACCATTCCTGAGTGACAGTAAGAAGCTTAATGTCAACAAACAGCAGTGTTAACTCCAGCACCCAGGTGGCCTTAAGTCCCCCAACAGCACCTTCCCTGGGTTGGGATCAAACCTCCTAGTTTGTGTAGGACATTTCAGTTCATACCTATTATCTCTATTATCTCAATGTATCCCCTCACTCTTCAGAGTCCCAGTTTGGGCAATAAATTGTATGGTCTCCCTATCTGTTTACGGTAGAACTTTGCCAAATCCACCTACTTTTCTGTAGCAGGCCTCTCTTCTGGGGCAGCTTTTCCTCTATCAGCTGCCTGCATCCCAGTCCTTCTGCCCAGCCTATTAACCTTCCTCCTTTCTCTCCTGACCCTGCTAACAACCCCAGATCTTTTCATCTCCAGGAATTCCTTCTCTTTCCTCCTTCATTACCCAGAAAGCTTCCTTCCTGCAAACGCCTTCAAAGCCATCCTTCTGTGTATTTCCTGGTTATTTTTCACCGTGAACTCTGGACATAGACAACACTGATGCACATCCTGCACACAAGATCAGCACACAGTTTGGACCGGGGTCCTCAAACTTTATAAACAGGGGGCCAGTTCACTGTCCCTCAGACCATTGGAGGGCCGCACTGCGGGCCCCGGGACCAGTCAGCTGCTAAGCAGGACAGGCAGCGGCAGCAAAAACACCCGGCGGGCCAGATAAATGTCCTAGGCGGGTTATATGTGGCCTGTGGGCTGTAGTTTGAGGACACCTGGTTTGGACAGTTCTGGTTCCACTGGTCATTAAATATTTTTTAAAACCATCCCTGACCCAAAGGCCTTTAACCCAGGAGTCTCCAGACTTACTAAACCAGTCTCACATAGCAGAGAGGACCCCGAACCCCACGGGCGATTATTCTCTTGCACCTGAACTCTGACCAACCCTGGCCTCACACGTCCCAGGCACCTTGCAAGCCACCTCACTTCTCATAGTCTTACAGAAAGGCACCATAGAGTAGCAGTTAGGAGCACAAGGTTCTTAAAATACCCAGTTTCTGAAAATGTAGGCCTCAACACTTACTAATTTTTGAAAATCTACTAAAGTTCTCCATGCTTTAATTTTCCCTGTAAAATGTAGCAAATACTACTACTTCTCATATTCATGGTAAATATAAAGCAAGTTCCAAACAAAAAAAAAGCAAGTTCCTACGTATAAAAAACGTAAATCAGTGCCTACAGTAATCACTTTGAAAATGTCAGCCATTGTCACCTGTTTTAAGTTGAGGATCGTTCCAAGATAGCATGGCTAGTGGTGATAGTGAGGTGGAAACCCAGGCTTTCTCCATCTCAATTCCATGCCTTTCCTATGCATAGTGTTTACCCAAGTGTTTCCTATACCTAATAAAAGGCTGTATAGGATGCTAATGAACGAGATGGGGAGTACTTCCTCAAGTTACACCACGTAACAGCAGTCACACAGCTGCCTACTACTACACAGTGTAGATTTGAAATAGCAATAAATACCAGTGATTGAAGTACTGACCTTTATGTGGGAAAGGAAAAGTTCTGACTTAGGAGTTTTAAAATGCAATTTTATATTGATTAATTTCATGTTTTTTTAAAAGTACTGTACTGAACCAAAAGTAACTAGGTATACTATCTATTCACATAATAAAACTATTTGAAAACCTTAACAAATTTCCCATCTCAGTCTATTTTACTGTTCTCAGCATTACAAGTGCCGCCTCCTTCCCAGCACCTGTTATCCCGCTTCTAGTATCATCTCTGGAAAGCAGCGATGCTTGCCTTCCTTCAGAAGCACATGGATAACTCCAATATGCCCACAACTTGTACCTTCCGCCTTTTTGAATTGTGCTACTTTTTGGCGTAACAATAAAAAACATCACTAGGATTTTGAAAACCAAAATTCTAGAGCTGGCTGTGTCATCAACTACAGAATCTTAGATCACATACCCTCCCCAACACCCACTTGTCTGTCAACTGCAAAAAATAATTTATATTTGCTTATTCCTTTATGCTATTTATCTTCACTATAACCTTTAGATTTACATGACAGTTTAAGGCTCATCTTATGTAAGAAATTCAGCCTCAAATTAAAAAAAAGAAAATTCCGTCTCAGAAAGGTGGCACAGTCTATCTAAGACCCCACAGAGACCCAAACTCACAGTCTTGCCCAAGATCTTACCTAGTCCTGGTACATGTATTCCTACGTCTGTCAAATGGATGAAGCAGCAATTTCCCAAGTCCCCTCAATAACTGCTTTCTGTGCTTCTACTTGCTGTTTTTCTTCTCTCACATTGAAATCAGAAAGTATATATATTTAATCATCAAATTTCAGTTACCGTGATTGTTTACCTATCTTGTACCCACTGCTGCCTGTTTCTAATAGGAAAGCCTTTGAACTTCCCTACTTATCAAAGCAGGGATTGCTAACATGTTATAAACACCCCTGATTATGTTTTTTGATTTTAACAGTAGTTATTCTATATTTAAAACCAATTTAAAACAAAGGAGATCCTTGCTAATTCTTATTCCTTGGCATAACAATAAAAATGGATCTTCTACTGATTTTGCATTCAGTCCCGGCTGCCTTTGAGAAACACTGTTATTCTACCTCCCTGTTGTAGTCTCTTTCTCTAACAAGAAAATGTCAGTTTGACTATCCAAAGGAAGAAGATGTGAGGTGAAACTACGACTGTTAAAGGAGTCAGAACATTTCCCAAGGGGCTACATAACTAACTTAAAAGCTGGTATCTTATGCCTAAAATAACATATTTTATTTATAAAAATTTATAGATGTGATTAGACATGCTGCCATATACATATAAATCATGCTTAAACCAAATCAAAGCTTAAAAGAAAACAAAGCACATCCCATGATCACACCTGAACAGCAGCAGAGTTCAATAAATATTAAGTATGCTCTCACAAGTAGGGGACACCAATAACTTGATAATTTACATAATACATTAAACATGAGGAAGTATACAGGCCATGGGGATGGGGGGGTACACATAAAAAAAGTAATTTCTTGATTTTCTTCATTTTTCAGGGATGGCTTTCTTGTCTTCAGGAGGCAAGATTTTGACTTCAAAAGTAACAAAATATTTGAGGAGGGAATTCACATCTTTCTGTTCTAACTGGTATTCTTGTGCTATTTTCTCAGCAGTCCATGTTTCTGGATAAAGTTTATGATTATTGAGAAGTGTCAACGCCTCTATAATGGAAATTTTGCCTATGGGAATGTTCTTAATATTCATATCCAAGTGATGGCCTTTCGGCAATCTGAACTCCTTCGGCACTTGAGGTGTTTCAGCGGTTTTTACCTGGTATCAAAAAAAAAAAAAAAAAAAAGGCTTTTAGAATGAGAGGAAAGATTTGACATTCCCTTTCAGGTTTCTCAAACCTACCTATTCCTCTTCACATAAATACTGCACATACTTCCCCAAAGTACATTTCTCCTTATCACAAGCCATAGTTTCATGGCCCTTCCTTTCGACACGCTTCCTTTTTATGACCACAGTTCCATTATCAAGAAATTTAGGTAGCACTAGAAAATAAAAATCAAATGTATACCATCCACTCACCACAATATTCCATATATATTTTAAAAGAACAACAACAAAAATAATTGATTGGGTTAAAAATTACACCTGCTTTAGGACAGGACTCTGATGCTGCCCTAACAGCTAACCTGACAACACCCATTCTGTTTTCCAGTTTTGTTTTATATTCAAGGCCCCCAAACATCTGAAGGAATTCAAATACTGCTAGACATCTTGCCTCTTCTGAGAAATAAGCTAATAACTCCAATATCCGAAATCAGCTGTTCTCAACCTGTGGGTCGCGACCCACAGGAACTGTATTAAAGGGCCACGGTATTAGGAAGGTTGAGAACCACTGCCCTAAATGAATACAACAACCTGCGCACACCCCTTCTTCCACCTCTTAGTCCCACCCAAGCTTAGTCCCTGCATCTGTGCTCTGCATTAGGTCCTCACTACCTAGCCACGCCCATCACTCCTTTTTTCTTCTCTTTTTTTAACAGCACCCTGTCTACTGCTTTTTGTCAAAATACAGAAATGCTACAAAATACAGAAATTACTACCTTTCTAAAACATGTACCAAATCCCAAACCAATACCTCATTTATGATTGGTTTCCTTCTCTTCAGTTCAGGTTTAAGGACAATGACATTTGCTACTTCTAATGACCAAGTAGTTGCTTCATTTGGAGGACACTTCTCAGACCTTATTTGAACTCACTATGGCATCTCGCTGTATCTGACACTGGTGACCGCTCCAGCACACCTGTAACTATCTTTCCCCTTGGTTTCCAGGCAGTCTCCCATCTGTTCCTTCAGGCTTTTCTTTGGGCCTCCTTTCCCTTCTGCTGCCTCTTAAACGCGAGTGTGCCACGAGCTCTGGCGCCAGCCCTCTCTGACTCTACACATTCTTCCAAAGTAATCCCATCCACTCCCTCGACTTCCATTACTGCCTACATATTAAAGATTTCCAAATATGTCATTTTGAACCTAGACCTTTTACCTGACTTCTATTCCCAAATGCCCAATGCTATCTCCCCTTGGATGATACACACACCTCCACACACCTCAAATTCAATTATGCCTAAAACTGAACCTGTCTCCAGTTCTACTCCTATATTCTCAATCTCAATGACCAAAACCACCCACCTTCCACGTCCCAGGGCAAAAACTGGGAATTAATACTTGACACCCTGGCACCTCTCCCTCCCTCATTACCAGTAAATGATGACAGCATCTTGTGGATTCTGCTCCCTCAGTCTCTCTCAAATCCATTCACTTCTATCACTAACTCATCAAAGTTCAAGTCAATGTCTCCTGCAGGAACTACTGCAAACTCCTCTCAGCTGGTCTCCTCTCACTGGATAAAATGTACTTTGTCTCCTCCAGTCTACTCTGAAATCCGACATCATTTCTACCATGAACTCTTCATGGTGTCCCACTGTTCTCAGAATAAAACCAAAATTCCAAAATTCATTGACAAGACAAATAAGAACCTTCACAATCTGCCTCCTGTCATCCATCTCATTTTTCCGAATCACCCCTCACACTTTCCCCCAACTATACTCAACTCTAACCGTTCTCCAAAGGCACCACACACTCCATCTTCATACTGCAACCTTGGCTTAGCACACTCTTCCCCACTTCTTCACTTTTTAAAACTCAAAGTGCTTCTCTCATCTTCCTATTCCCAGGTAGACCATCTTTCCACTCCAAACACACCTTTTTTCAGATTTCCCTCCTAATCGATATTAAATACTAAAATAAATATTACCTGACCAAAAGAAAATCCTTAAGAAATTAAAAATAGAAAAAAATCCCAAATATGATAAAAGTATTTTTTAATCAAAAACAATCAGTATCATTTTATTATAACTAATGTTAAAACATGAGAGACATCCTAAATAAGGAACAGGTGAAAATACTTCATTTCACTACTGTGTTAATGTTACAATAAAAGAAAAGATGACACAATAAAAGAAGTATAAATACTAGAAAGGAAGAGAAAATTATAATTCCATACAGACACAAAATATCTTTATAAAAATAAGAGAATCAACTCAAACCTACGGGAAATAACTACCTAGCAACGTGAGAAGCTACATCAGAAAGACCACTTACTGCTAAACAGTGGTCCCCCATTATCTGTGGGTTCAGTTACCTATAGTGAATTGCAGTCTGAAAATATTTAATGGAAAATTTCGGAAATAAACAATTCATAAATTTTAAATTATACACCATTCCGAGCAGCATGCTTATATTAAAAGTGACACTTAAATAACTTAATATGGGTCCCAAAGGGCAAAAACAGAGATGCTGGAAATTTGGACACACCAAAGGGAGGTTATAGAGTGGTTCCTTTACACGAAAAGGTGAAAGTTCTTGACTTACTAAGAAGAAAAAAATCCTATGCTGAAGTTGCTAAGATCTATATAGTAAAAATGAATATTCTATCCATGAAACTGTTACAACTGTTCATTATTATTATTATTATTGTTAATCTCTTATTGTGCCTAATTTATAAATTAAGCATTGCCATAGGAAAAAACACAGTATTCTGGGGCAGCACCTGTGGCTCAAAGGAATAGGGAGCTGGCCCCATATGCTGGAGGTGGCGGGTTCAAACCCAGCCCCGGCCAAAAAAAAAAACATATAGTATTCTGTATATAGAACCCAGTACTACTCAGTTTCAGATACCCACTGGGGGATATGGAATGTACCCTCCCTCAGGTAAGGGGGAACTACTGCATTAGCAATAAACAGTTTAAAAACTCAAAGTGAAAAACATCTCACTCATAGTAACAACCTCTCTCTATCCCTCAAAGATTAAACAATTAAAAGTTGTTAATTCTCCACAAATTAATCTATAATTCCAATTAAATTACACTCAAAATCTAAATAGGACTTATTAAAGAACCTCATAATTTGATTCCCAAGTTCATATGGGGAAAAAAAAATGTGTGAGAACTTTTTAAAAAAGAATAAGATGTCATACCAAATATCAAGACACATTATAAAGCTCTATTAATTGAAAACAGTATGGTCCGAATGTAAAAACAGAAAAGGTAATAGAACTGATAAGGCCCATAAACAAGCCTGTAAGTGAAGGTGAGCTGCATTTTAAATAAGTGGGAAAAGGTCTGGAAAATTCACTAAATTATACTCAGACAACTGGCCATCCTTTGAAAAGAGAGGTTAAACTGATATCTTCCACATACCAAACACTATACTGAAGATAAAGATTTCAACTTAAAATAAAATCATAAAACTACTACAAATAAATACAGAAGACTGCAGTTGATGATGTTGGAGTGGGCCCAGTCTTCCTATACCGTCAAGGACAAAAATGCTCCCATATTTGACAGAATTTTGAATAGTAATAAACATATCAAAAAGTCAAACAACAAATAACTTGCCATATGACAGGCACAGTATCACTTATATCTAGAGATAACACAAATCATTAAGCAACTACAAACTGCCCATGAGAAATAGGCAATTCGTTATCACTTCCCCTAAGGACTTTTTTTTGGCCTCTCCTAATGTCCCCTATGAAATTATAATACCACTATATTTCTTTTTATGTATTATATCTGTGTCTTACATAAAAAACGCTGCATTTTTTTCATACCTCAGGAAGCTATTTTAAAATCTCTGATTTAGTATAACATGAGAGAAAGAACACTTGGCAGTATTACTCAACCCCAATTTAAAAATAACAAAAGATGGCTCGGTGCCTGTGGCTCAAGCAGCTAGGGCGCCAGCCACATACACCTAAGGTGGCGGGTTCGAATCCCCAGCCCGGGCCCTCCAAACAACAATGATGGCTGCAACCAAAAAATGGCCAGGCGTTGTCGCAGGCGCCTGTGGTCCCAGCTACTTGGGAGGCGGAGGCAGGAGACTCGCTTGAGCCCAGGAGTTGGAGGTTGCTGTGAGCATGATGCCATGGCACTCTACCCAGGGGGATAGCTTGAGGCTCCGTCTCAGAAAAAAAAATAACAAAAAGAATGTGAACAACCCTTATACCTTTTTTATGTGAGCATCTGGGGATAACTGAATCCAATAACCGCTATTATATGCAAATGACTTGTTATTTTCTTTCTTTCTAGTGAAGGTATTAACTATTTGTGCAAATAGTTTATCACCTATGTAGAGACAGTACTAGACTATTTTAGAGTGGAGAAAGATGGGAGAAGTTGGCATATTTCTCATTTAGCCACACAGTCCCTCCTACCTAGAACTAGAACCTTCCTGGCCCTACAAACTTATCTGGTTAACTGCAACTCAGGCCTGAACTTAAATGTTAGGCTTCAGAAACCATCCCTGATCCTCCACTTTCTAACAGGTCCCTCACAGTGCCTACATCTCCATTCATTAATTACATATGTATGGCTGCACAACTGCTCATCTGTTTAGTGTCTGTGTCCTTCACAACATAGTAAGCTCCCTGAGAGCAAGGCCTAGGTCTGTTTTGTTCCTCACCATATGCAAAACAATTGTGCCTGGCACTTATGTTATTACAGTATAGGCAGGCGTCCTCAAACTATGCGCGGGCCATCGGGTCCACCGAGTGTTTTTGCTGCTGCCGGCCCTCCAACGGTCTGAGAGACAATGAACTGGCCCCCTGTTTAAAAAGTTTGAGGATCACTGGATAAGGATTTATATTCTCAAAGTATTTCTAAGGTCCTCCTCCTAATTTTACGCATCCTATCTAACTATATCCTTAAAAGCAAATAAAAAACACAAACTCAACATCAAAGAATCCCCTGAGATTAGAACACACATGAATCCACAGAAGAATTAGAAACTAATACTACAGCTCTCCCTTTGTCACTCAAATGACAGCCTACAAGTATTCTCACCAAATCCTGCAAATTCTGAAATATTAAACAATTAAATAATTCACATAGTTGCCTTCAATCAATACAATCTTTTAGAATTCTGGTAAACATCCAATAAACCTATGTGTCTTGCTGTCTTAAACCACTGTGCTTAGCAGTCTTTGCCAGGAGACTTACTCTGGTCACAACTACACTGACAGTTTACACTTACCGAGCACTCTCTCTCTTTCTTTTCTTTTTTTTTTTTTTTTTTTAAGACAGAGTCTCACTATGACACCCTCAGTAGAGTGTTGTAGTTGTCACAGCTCACAGCAACCAAACTCTTGGGCTTAAGTGATTCTCTTGCCTCACCCTCACGAGTAGCTGGGACTACTGGCGCCTGCCACAATGCCTGGCTATGTTTTGTTCAAATCCCCCAACTTTAGTGTATGTGGCTAGCGCCCTATCCACTGAGCTACGGGCGCTGAGCCGCAGAGCACTCTTTTTACCTTTCGACAGTTTTCTTGATCATTTCCTAGAGCCCCCTTAACCGAATTATACATTTACTTAATTAAGCCACAGATTACCTGCACGGAAGACACAGGATCTTTGGAATCGACATACACAGCTTTTAGGAATGACAGTAGCTTGTCATCTTTTCTAGTAATTTCTCTCTTAATTTCTGGATGGCCTACAGAAAGAAAAAAAACCAAATATTAAACCACTATAAATTTCCTCTAAGATCCCAAATATTTAACCCAAGATAGCTACTTTGATTTTTTTTTAATAAACATAATTTAACTGTAAATCAGAATACAAGGTCAAGGCCAGCGTCCAGGGCTCTGTGACCACCCCTTGAGAAAACTACTGCATATTATCCCTCCGGATTTTGAGTCCTCCTGTAAGTCGCCAAACACTGCAGACCAAAGCCGGCGAGGGCCAGGTTAGAGGGCACAGGTCACTAGGAAGTAGGCGGAGTCGCCGGTCTCACCGCGGGCGCAAGGGGACACTCAATGTCACGGGCCGGGCGCTTCCATCTTCCCGTGTTCTGCTGGCCGGCGACTCCACGGCCGGGCAGGCTGGCGTTGGTCACCAGCCTCCGGACCGAGGTGGTCAGGCGCGCAGAACCGCCCAGGCCGCCCCGCGCCCCCGTGTCCCCAGCGCCCCGATGCGCCACTCACTGCTGATGTGCTCCCGCAGGAGGCTCTTGGTGGAAGGGTGCTTGGGCGCGGGAGAGGGCTTCATCTTGCTGAGCTCCCGTTCCGCTCGGTTCTCTAAGTTGAAATTCCTCATCGCGCGAGCCACCAAACCCCCCATCTCCTCACAACATGATATCCGCAGGTTCACACCGCACGTGGGAAAATACCGGCTCGGGTGACCTCCGGGGCGCACGGAGCATGCGCAGTCCGTGCTCCAGGCGCGCGAGTCGCCCCTTAGCGGTCGGGAGGCCACACCGCATCTCAATTCAGAGGGCGTCGAAGGGACCCGCTCCCTCCGGGGAGCTAGACGAGCTCCCAGGCGGGGCCGCGTCCCGCGGGAGGGGGCGGAGCTTAAACCCGGGTCCAGCCCCGCGGTTCGCAATTCCGGGGACTGAGGAGTGGAGCCCAGGCTTTAAAATTTTTCCCGCCGAGCGCCTCCCCAGACTGACTTAATCGTTTTAGGGGTGAAGGGGTTAGGCCGGGCATTATTGAAGCTTCCCACGTGATTCTAAGTTGCAGTGAGGAGTAGAGAATCAAAGTCTTAAGGAAAACTGGCCTGAACTCTTTTCAAGGGCTGTCCTGCCAGAGATAAAACAGATAACGCGCAACTTATTACACTCGGGTCAAACAGGGTTCAAAGTTGCCTGGGCCTTCTTTTGCGCAAGGAAAATAATAAAAGGGCCTTCATTCTCGATAAATATTTATTAGTAGGCTCTCTTCTGTTTGAATGACTCTTATTTTCCGGTCCCCTGCGTGGTGTGCTGCTGAGCCACTGTATTCTCCTTCTCTATTATGTTTTACATCCCCTTCTCATAATTCATTTGATCTAAGGGTATCGATTTTAATTACACTTCTCTTCCTCTTCTCTTTATTTTTGCTACGAGTTTGATTTATTTCTCCCTACTAACAAACGCGGTGTCACCCCATCATTCCCGTGCCTATTTCTCTTCTGCCTTCCTCTTTCTAAGCCTCAAATGACAGTAACAACTAATTAGACATTAGGAAAAACGAGTCTCTGTCCCTCTCCCTTTTTCTCCCCCTCCTCCTTCTCCCCCTCCTTTAGTTCCTCACCTCCATTTCTGAATGAGTTGCTCTGGTACTGGTTTTATTATATTTAAGATTCTTCAGTAATATTATGAGTAATCTATAATAAAAGAAACCCACCAGAAAGAGAGTAGTTTCCAAAGTTATATTTCTCTCAGACTATGGCTCCAAAATCTGTTTTTAGTGCTCTCAGCTCTGATGAGCAAAATGAAGTAGGTTGGGTTTTTAAAACCTGTTTAAATAAAAGAATCAGTGTAAGGATAATTGAAGTAATTTTTTTAAAAATCAAGAACCAAAGTAAAGAAAGGGATAATCTTATTTAAAGAAAACTAATGTAATTATTAAATATAGTGCTTAATCAAGGGCAAAATATTACATTGATTCTAGTGCAATGTTCTCACTGGGATTAGTATTTGGAATCTATAGAAGTTAATACTGGTGTTCTCTGATGGAGTTAATTGAGAAGTTATCCTGAAGGTGGCAGGCTGCTCCAAGATTTCCGTCTCTGAGATTTAAATTCTTTTTGTAATTCAGTGCTTTTTAGCCAAGGTATTTTTATTTCTATGGGTGCAAAGAAATTTTGAACCTGCTTTATTATGTCTATATGCTTCAACCACGTAGCAGTCGCATTCACTGCCCATTAAAATATTTTAACAGTGAAAGTCTCATGTTCATAGAAATTCTACCTAACAGAGGCAGCATAAAAAAGTACTGTTAGAATGTTAAATAGTGTTGGAGTAGTGGGGATTATGATATGAAAGAATTCCTTGAATTCTCACATATTAAGGTAGAACTAGGATTCAACATTTAAAGACCATCCAACATGTGCAGCTGCTCTGCCCATTTCTGGGATGGTGCTGCTGAGGACCTCAACAGAGCAAAACAGAAGGGACCAGAAGGGCACAATTGGCTATCTCCATTTGGTAATCATCACGGAAATAAAACCTGACCACAAATGCGTAATTCTGGCTCTTGTCAAAACAGAAAAGTTAACAGGAGCTCTGAACTTAAGAAATTCCCTGGAGCTTATGTTAAAGGTTGAGATCAGGTCCTTAAGGAATGTATAATTAGGATGGTGCTCAGAATTAAGCTCTCATCTGAGTAGCATGTTATGATAGGTGTGTATGGCTGAATATCTTAAAATACTAATGAAATAAACCCAGGATCTTGCCAGCACACTAGAAGTAAATTCTACAAAGACAGGAATTTTTGTCTGTTTTATTTGCTGCTATATTCAACATATGGAATGAAGCAGGTACTTAGTAGGTACCAAATAAATGTCAAATGAACCAAAAGATGAGCAAGCTTTCTGAGCTAGAGTCCAGATCCTAGACAGGTTCTCTCCGCCTGAACACTGGCCTTTATGGTAGAAGTGAGTCTTGTGCAAACTACTTACTCTGGTTAAATCCACTTTCCTCATCTTAAAATAAGAATGATAGTAATTATGTAATAGAGTTTACACTGATTAAAAATATGCGTCTAGTACAATGCCCAGCTCTGAATATGATGTTCAATATTTGCACTGATTCCCATTTTCCAGAGAAGCAGGGAGAAGTTTGCAAAAGAGTAGATATTCTGAAGCTTGGGTGCGTAGGTGCATGAAAGGGATTAAAAAAAAAATGTCTGGAAATAAGGCCCATGTTCTTCGATCATTTAATTTAAAGAAAGAGGTATTCTAAATTTGATTTTTATTTGATGATTAGCATGTTTTGTACACGTGTGGTATTTTTGTGCTCATTAAGGTTGGAATATGGGTAGGAATCACAAGTTCAGGGGCATAAAATGTCACCTGGCTTTGCCTGGCCCTAGCCAGTCCTCTCCTTGCCTCCCTCTACCCTACTTAGCTGTCTCTCTCTACCTAGACTTTTACCATTAGGCACTCCCTCCTTTGAGCATAATTCAACAGCAGTCTGTGTTATCCAAAGGATTGCAGTTACTAAACCCAGGTGACAGGTGACTCAAGGAGCCCAGGACAGCTGGTAAGGTGCCAAACCCTTCCTTTTCTCTGCCACACATTGAAAAAATTAAGTTGTCCTGAGCCATACTTTAAATACACAAACTAACAAAAACTGGCTAGCAAAAACAAAAAGGTCTGTGAATATTTTTTCTGATAGTCAATGCCACAAATCAGCAAAAAGAGTCCTTACAAAATCAATGCACAGCCTGCAGGCTGCAAGTTGGACACCCATGTGAGTTTCCATTGACCAATCAATCCCCAATCACGAAGGGGCAGCACAGTAGATTTATGGAGGAATGGAAGACTCGTCCAAGCAAAGGTATTATTGCTCAAGCAGAAAAAATTTCTCCAGGGCCTGGACTCCAGTTTAGAAGCCAGGGAATTATAGGGATCCAACAAAAGTGATATAGGAGGCTCTCCCAAACTTCTCCAGATTCATAACGTTGCAGCCTTGGGGGTTTGTAAAACCTAGAATCATAGGATCGCTGGTGAGGGGGTGAAGGAGGGAGTACCAAATTCAAAACTGAAACAAAGCGGGCTTTGTGCAGATTCCGTCAGTATTCAGGCAGAGAAACACTGGATCTCGTAGACTAAGATCAGCACCCAGTAGTTACATCCAGATGCTGGCTTTGAGGTTGCAGCACTCATAACTTTTGTCTTTGCATTAGTGTTTCCTTTCCTATAGCTGCTAACAAACTACCACGAGATGATTTAAAACAAAACAATTCAGTGTCTTGAAGTTCTGGAGATCAGAAGTCCAAAACGGGTCTTACAAGGATAAAACTAAGGTGTCAGCAGAGTTTTCTTCTTCCTAGAAGCTTTAGGGGAGAATCCATTTCCTCGTCTTTTTCATGTTCTAGAGCAGTGTTTTTCAACTTTTTTTTTTTTATCTCATAGCACACTCGAACCTATAGTTAAACTCCATAGCCCACTTAAATTATGTTATCAAAAAAAAAAGTTAAAAAAAGAATATCCTTTTTGGATTTATTTATTGACACAAACAAAATGCACCATCATGGCCAAAAAATGAAACAAAACAATTTATTATAATTTGTAATAAAAAGATAGTAATTAAAGTTCTTTTGAAATGTATTTATATTTATTTCCTTTTCTGTTTATTATTATTTAACATTTAATAAGATATCTGAGCTTGACATTTTTTCAAAATATCTTCTTTGCAAGGTCAAATTTTGGACAAGCACATCTTTAAATCTTCTTCCAAGTATTTTAGCCATGATTGATTTATATTTTTAATATTATCCACTGCAGAAAAACTCGCTTCATACAAATAGGACTTTGAGAACAGAAGAAGTATTTCTGTTGCTTTTTTGGCAATATTTGGAAATTCATCCTTGAGAGTTAACCAAAGATTGTAATATCTGTTGTTGAATATTTTCATTGCAATCCTCTGTTCCTTCTTATTTCTATTAACTTCCTCTTCAGTAATATTTAAAGTTCCTGACATACATGCACTTAAAGAAACGGGGGAGGTTTTCACCCAATCCAGAGATGTTATGTCAAGTACAGGCTCAGGAAAATATTTTTCAAAAATTGTGTATAATAAATCTAAAGTTTGTAAGATTTGTTCAATAATATTTTTATCCAGTTTACATCTTTTCAGTAGTTCAAACATTTCTATTCCATTTTCTCTTTGAATTCTCTCCTTCCTAAGCAGTAATTTTTCTCTGAAAGCATTAATTTTATCTGTAGAAGTGAGAATATTTTCATGACTTACCTGCATACTCTTAGTAAGAGTATTCAAACACTGAACTCAATCTGCAAGAAATGCAACTTTATTGCACCAAACCCCATCACAAAGTAAATCACCTAATTTAGAATGTTGCATTTTAAACGGTTGGTACTTCTTTTAATTCATAAAATCTTGGTAGAATTCTTCCTGGAGATAACCATCTCACCTCTGGATGCAGTAAGAGCTGCATAAGAGAAGAATCCATTGAGGAACATAATTCTGCAAACAATATTGATTGCAATGGCCTGCTTTTTATATAATTAATCATTTTAATAGTATTACTAAATCCAAGCACTAATGATTTTGATGCTAGCACTTCTTTGTGTAGAAAATAGTCTGTAAAAATAATTTTTGAATTTTTTTTTTTTTTTTTTTTTTTTGCACAAGTGTAACAAATCCTGTTATACCTCCAGACATAGACAGGGCTCCATCCGTACAAATATTTAGGCAGGAATCCCAAGACAAGTTATTAGAATTAAAGTAATTATTGATCAAACACAAAATTTCATGGCCTTTTGTTGTGGTTTGGAGTGGTTGACAACATAAAAACTGTTCTATGATTTCTTCTTTATAGAGAAATCCACTGAATGCTAAAAGTTGAGATTTACCACTGATATCAGTAGATCCATCCAACTGAATTGCAAACATGTTCATTTCTTTGAGGTGAGATATGGCTTGAAATTTCATATTTTCAGATAAACCCTTAACATGCCAAGAAATTGTATTATCTGAAAGCAGAATTTTTTAAATTTCCTTTTTATATTCTTTCCCAAACTTTTTTTTAAATAATTGCACAGCAAGCCAGTAAAATATAAGATTTAATTTTCCTAACTACAATTTCTGCTACTGCTAACTAGCTTCTTGTGTTTTATCTGCTATCATTGCATATTTGGTCCATATTTTTGCTTGCTTACTGAGTGCAAGCCATTTGAAAGATTCCACCAGTTTTTCAGACTAGTAGGAATGTCTAGATTATAAATGTCTCTTTAATTTGCTAGGAACCACAGCTTCTTTGTTAATATTTCACCACAAATTCAGCATGTGGGATGTGGTAGATTTCCCTTACTGCATATGAAACTAAATGATAAGAAATCTTCATTCTGGCTCGGTGCTCATAGATCAGTGAGTAGGGCACTGGCCACATACACTGAGGCTGGCAGGTTCAAGCCAAGCCCAGGCCTGCTAAACAACTATGACAACTACAACCAAAAAAAATAGCCAGGCCTTGTGGCAGGCACCTGTAGTTCCAGTTACTCAGGAGGCTAAGGCAAGAGAATCACCTAAGCCCAAGAGTTTGAGGTTGCTGTGAGCTGTGATGCCAAAGTACTCTATCGAGGGTAACATAGTGAGACTCTGTCTCATAAAAAAAAAAAGAAATCTTTCTATCAATGACTAATTGGTTTTAATTTAGTTGCTGATGTACTAGATGAAGCAGTATTTGATGCACTAGTGTGATCTTCTAATTGTTCTCTTACTAAAAACTTGCCCATTTTAATTGAATGCTATGTAATAAAAATTTTAAATGCTAAATCAAAATTAATAAAAATGATAAAAATAAGTAAATGAACAACTCATAGTTTTTGCAAAGAAATTCAGGTATTCATTTAACATACTTGGCAAATTTTCTAAACTAGAATTTCCAAGGTAATTGTGTCTGATTATTGTTCAAATCTATAAAGAATTATACAACAAATTCAGTCTGAGCTATACCTCCTTGCTATTTTAGGGACAATGAGGGGTTGCTGAGTCATATGGCTTCATTCACTTCAGATGCTTTTTTTTTTTTTTTT
>NW_003852527.1:4484494-4486283 GCF_000181295.1 Otolemur garnettii | reverse complement strand
CGCCTGCCACAACGCCCAGCTATTTTTTTGTTGTTGTTGCAGCTTGGCCGGGGCTGGGTTTGAACCCACCATCTTTGGTATATGGGACTGGCGCCTACCCACTGAGCCACAGGTGCCGCTCATGGACATGTTTTGAAACCTTATTTTTCAAGGGTACACCCCACATATTTTAGAAATAAGCCAATATGTATTTATTATAATAAACCTTTATTTATTATAATACTTATATATTTGTATAATCAATTTAAAGAGGTTTTAATTTTGATACATACACTTACTGTGCTTTGAACTTCTTTTAAAAATAATTTAATTAATCTTTAAAAGTTTTCAAGGCACATCTAAGATCCTCTCCTGATGCGCTGGTCTGGCACACCAGGGGAAAATCCCTGTTCTAGAGGCTTCCTGCTTTTCTTGGCAACCTGTCACATCACTTCATAGTTCTATCTCCTTCTGGATGACTCTTCTGTTTCTCTTTTCCCTTTTAACATTTTCTGATGAGTACATTGGACCTATGGCAATCCAGGATAACCCCTACATCTCAAAATCCTTGATTCAATCACATTTCCAAAGTACCTTTTGCCATGTAAGGGAACAATCACAGGTTTGAGGATTAAGAGATGGTTGTTTTGGGGAGGGCCATTGTTCTGTCCACCACAATTGTCATCTTCAGAAGGCACCCTTGACAATTTAGCAAGGACAAAAGTGAAAAGCTGCAAAGAATGAGCCAGTACTCAAGAACGAATTTTCATTTCTAAGATTATGAGAGCAGGTAATATAAAACAGGGAATTCCAGAAGGACTTCAGAAAAGCTGCCAAAAGCAAGTTGTAAGCAGAGCAGTTTACCTTAGCTGGTGAACCCAACCTGGTAACCCCAGAGCTCGGAGTTCTCTCTAACTGTCTATCTACAGGACTGATCCCTTCCCCCCGTTTTAACTGTCTCCCTGCCTCTTTCCCTACCAGCAATGGTGTAACATAATGATGACTAACAGGTGTGACACCAGACAGACCGACATCTGAATCTTGGTTCTATCCCATCCTGACTGCAGGATTTTTCAGTAAATTTCTTAAATTTTGTGGAACTCAGTTAAGCCTCCCAAAATGCTAGGATTATAGATGTGAGCTACCATGCCTGAACTCCATTCAGGTCTCTTGAATGAAAGTTAGTCATAGATCTGTCTTAGAAAGATGATTGCCACCTACATAAATGATGATTTGGAAGAGAGAGAGAGAGACCAGGTAATACACTGTTATGATTGTCCACGTGGAAGGTTAGGCTTTAATGCCAATTTTTTCTGTGGCTATTTAATAAGAGATCTTTAGAGGTTTTCAGATACACCTTCCTCTTGAGCTGCCCAAATAGACAGCAACAGCAAGCTAAAGGTTGGGGCTGGGATAAGAGGATGTAGCATGAGATGTAGTCATCTACTGTAATATTCTCATGTCACTTTGGGGGGAGTTGATCTTTCCTAGAGCTTTGCATTGGGTAGAAGCTTGAGATTTGCTGGTGCAGTCATGCTGACTTGCAGGCTCCTCACCCGTGGCCATGGGCACAATAACTCTCACACTTCCAGAGAAGGCTCAAAATATCAATTCTGTCTGCAAGTCTCAGCATGTGATCTAGTAAAATAGTATATGAAGTTTCTGTTTTTGTCACAAAGATAGTACCTAGCTACCTACATTTAAATAGGGGGCTTTAATATGTTCACTGTAAGAAATTGTAAGCATTTAGGGAAGTAAGAGAGAATCTTGTTATTTAGGAGTGTAGCATTGCTAGAAATCTAGGCGTAGT
>NW_003852527.1:4464672-4483635 GCF_000181295.1 Otolemur garnettii | reverse complement strand
GCTGTCATTGTTGTTTGCTGGGCCCGGGCTGGATTTGAACCTGCCACCTTAGGTGTATGTGGCTGGCGCCTTAGCCACTTGAGCCACAGGTGCCAAGCCACAGTACTCTTTTTAAAAGAGGTATGAACAAGAAGAAAGTACAGACTTTGGATGGGTTCACATTTAGCAGATTTTGTTATTTGTCTTCAGTGAGCTTGAGCAACAAAATCCTAACATGTCTGTTCAACACTTTAGGCACAGGAAGCTTTTGAAATCGTATTTCACCCTACTCTGCACACTGCCCCAGGCTTCCCTTTCATGGCCTTCTTCCCTTTAAAAGCTTGGCTAGTTTGCTACTCATCGGGAGAATGAGAATGACTCTGTGGTTGAAGATGCTGAGACTTAACTCACCCAGTCATTTGTGTATAATTGCTGCTGAAAGGTCATTTTGGTTTTTAACTGGTTGGTTGAGCCTGATGACCAATGAAATATGATTCATGTGAATAACACCATCTCATCCCTGCTCCCTTTTTAGCCCCCTCACTCCCCACCCCCATATCAGGGCTCTGGTTAGTGCCTTAGATGTACAACTAATAGTTCTACTTTATATGTAAGCGGACTAATCAATTTCTTCCAACTCAAAAACCAACATAACAGAAGAGAAAAGATTCATAGATTCATGGACAGTGGACATCTGAGGGAATAGAAAGTGCAGAGAAAGGCTCTGAGGCAGAAGCATGCTTGATATGGTACTCTCATGTGCTCACTCATGTGCTCTGGTGTCCCTTCTGTCACAGCCAGGCCATAAAACCCCCCAAAGGGGCTTGGTGCCTGTAGCTCAATGCCGGCCACATACACCAGGACTGGCAGGTTCAAACTTGCCTGGGCCTACTAAACAACAATGACACTACAACAAAAAAATACTTGAGCATTGTGGTGGGCACCTGTTGACCTATAGTCCCAGCTACTCGGGAGGCTGAGGCAAGAGAATCACTTAAGCCCAAGAGTTTGAGGTTGCTGTGAGGAGCTGTGACGCCACTTCCCAGGGTGACATAGTAAGACTCAGTCTCAAAAAAAAAAAAAAAAAAAGGATCACAGTCCAGCAAAGCTAACAATGGCACAGCTGTGTCTCCAGAGGAAATTGCCAGATGAATGTTTCCTGGCAGCCCAGGGTACAAAAGTACAAGTTGATGTTAACATCAAGGAATATTTCTGGAAAAGGAGAACATTAAAACTTTGCCATACACAGGGGTGTCTGAGGATAAACGTATGCATTTATTGGTAAAACTGGTCTTACCTAATGATTTGGTGGGACTGATTTGTAAGATAATGTGAAAAATGCCACACAAATGTTGTTAGCAGGGTCCCGCCACCTGCACTCCTCTCCACATTTACAGTAGGAAATCAGAGTGCTTGATTCATGTATCACACAGCATTTTGGAATGCTCCTATTTGCTAGGCTCTTAGCAAAAAGTAAGACCCAAAGAAAAAAGACCAAAGCATCTTCCTTTCCCTATCCCACTTAACACATGGCACTAAGAATTTGGGCCATGGAATTGGTCGCTGTGAGTCATAGGTTGTTAGTTAGAGCTTAGAAATCATTTAGATTAATGCCCATTTTCCAACGAACAACCGCTCACTGTCCACTTCCCCCTCCCTCTAGTTGTCCCCTCATCTTACCACTGCCCTGCCCCCTCCCTTTCTCCACCTCCTGGCGCTAACACAGCAGCTCTCCCTGGGTGGGTTCTGCTGTCCAGGAAGACCAAAACTTTTTACTTGCACCTATTTGAATTCTAATTGTTCAGGGAGACATTTTGTTCTTTCATTGAAAAAAAGAAAAACTGAATGAACCTTATGACAAAAAAAAAAAAAATGTGTATTTGAAGGGTACAGAGACCTGATAAAGAAAGTTCTTTACAGGAGCAGATTCAGGGGACTCTGCCACCACCCAGCGACCCAAGCCCAGGCAGTTCAGCGGCTGGATTTTTTTCTACTGTAGATTTAAATTCTCAGGCAAAAGGGATAGTAATTGGCCTGGCTCAGGTGAGGGATGGAGAATTAGGCATTCCTACCAGAAGGAGGTAAGGACAGTGAAGATAGAGATACCGTGCAGAGGAAAACACTTCTGTCAACTCCTAAAATTAACTGCTCTGGAATTTCATGTGTGTCACGAAGGCTTATTTTTGGAACTTCTTTCTGTCCTCAGGGACCCAGTTTTTAGAGGCAACAACCTTGTGTGATCAGTCTTGATGTTGGTTTTAGACTGTGCTCTGCAACCCAGCTTGTCCCACAGTTTTAGAAAGAACAAATCTGCTGCCACCTTGCTCACACCATTCTGGGTTATTCTGTAGCCAAGGCAGTATTGTCTCTTAGGCCCATGATGCACAAGCCAGGCAGACAGAGACTTCAGAGGGATGGGGTGAGTCCCCTAAGATCCTACGCGTGGCGAGGGCAGCACTAGAACCCAGATGGTCTGAGCCCCCACCGCTCCTTCATGCTGCGTGTACTTATTTCCATCCCAGCACTGGTAAGCTAACCAGGACATCAGCACATTCAAAAGAGTCTGAAAGAGTCTGCCTTTTATGTGTAGGAGTCATGATTTGGACACATTAAAAGTTAGAAATAAAATGCAACAGTGGTATCCTGCCGAAATTGTCAGATTATTTATAAGATGACTGGTAGTTGGAAAGCGAAGAGTTAAAGGACTCTCCTTTGCACTTTCCCACAGGAGTGACAGGCGGGAGGGGAGACACAGTAGGAGGAAGATTGGCAGTGTCTGCCGGAAGTGAAGAGACAAGTCACACAGAGCCAGCCGGGGAGTGAGCCAGGTCACATTCCCATTCACAGCAGCTGTACTGCGAGATGTCACTTTCCCTCACCCTGTGACAACAGCCTCTTTGGGAGTGAGAGCTATAGCTGGCTCCTGCACTCACAGGTGACATTTCCACTACCCTCAGCACACCCTGTCATAGAGTACCCCCAAGTTTGCACCATGGAGTGGCATCTGAGCAGCCTCACACCCAGGACTCCTTGTTTTTTTTGTTTTTTGGGGTTTTTTTGAGACAGGAGCCTCAAGCTGTCCCCCTGGTTAGAGTGTAGTGGATCTCGGCTCACAGCAACCTCCAACTCCTGGGCTCAAGCGAGTCTTCTGCCTCTGCCTCTCAAGTAGCTGGGACCACAGGCACCTGCCACAACACCCGGCTATTTTTTGGTTGCAGCCGTCATTGTTGTTTGGTGGGTCCGGGCTGGATTTGAACCTGCCACCTTGGGTGTACGTGGCTGGCACCTTAGCCACTTGAGCCACAGGCGCTGAGCCAACTTCCTTGTTTTTAATAATCCTGGGAAAGAGAAACTTCCTAACAGAAAAGATAAACCACATCAAAAAAAAAACCACATCAAAAACACCCCAAAAAACAAAGACTAAAACTAAATTTACCTCATTTTATGGCTGTGTCAGAGAGGTCACTCAAAGGGGAGTACCCAACTTATAGGATAAAGATGATGAGAAAAGAGTATAGATAGTACTTTCTTTGTTCATTCATTTATTTATTTATTTTGAGACAGAGTCTCACTCTGTTGCCCTGGGTTGAGTGCTCTGGAGTCACAGCTCACAGCAACCTCAAACTCTTAGGTTCAAGAGATCCTCTTGCCTCAGCCTCCCAAGTACTTAGGACCACAGGCACCCACACAGCGCCTACCTAGTTTTTCTATTTTTAGTAGAGACAAATCTCACTCTTGCTCAGGCTGGTCTTAAACTCCTGAGCTCAAGGGATCCAGCTGCCTAGCCTCGGCCTCCCAGAGGCCACCCCGATTGCAGGCGGGAGCCACCACACATGGCCCGTAGTGCTCTAGATAAGCAACAGATCTGCAGCTTCTCCCCTGAGCACCGTAACTGTGTGTTTCGCATGGTCCCCGGTGTGGGGAGAACCCCTGCAGCGGCAACGTCCCTTGCCTCTGGGCACCCACTGCTCTATACCTGGTGATCTAGGAGCAGTCTGTGCTTAGGACACATTCATTGCTGATAATCAAATGTAAGTTTGCCATTTTTGTTTATTTTTAAAATCAGTTGTATCTTAATGGAAGTTACTGACATACTCCTCAATTTTTGCTACATTTTCACATGTAATCCCTTAAGCCTTTTAGGAAAATCCTAGTATTAATAGAAATACGATTTTAATCTGGATTACTTTGAGTCAATTAGATTTTGAACAGTTTGTTGATAAAATCAGAGAACCATAAAACTAGAAGAGACTCAAGCTTTGACTCTCGAGTGAGTGCTGTCCAGGATAAACTATTGCCAATATTATTCTAAATATGACTATTCACTAAACTTATAGTGACTTATACAGTATAAATAGCCAATTCTGTGTGGATATATATTATAAAATGAATATAATTAATTGCGTAAGTAACATAATAAGTTACAGCTATATTTTAAATACCTTTTTTAAACTATACAGCTAGTGCTTTGATATCCCACGTTAGTTTCCTAAGGCTGCTGTGACTAATTACCACAAATTGGGTGGTTTAAGCCACAGAAATTTCTTTTTCTCACTGGTCTCAGCTCTCTTCACTCACAGTGATTCTCGATCCATTGTCTTTTCTTTGAACTCTCACTCACTTCACTCTTTTTCCCTCCAGCATTTAAATGTGGTTAAGGCTCCTCCAATTTAAAAACGAATTGACAACCTCAGTGCTGTTTTTCCTACCTTCTCCTGTGTCTCTTCTCCTATCAATGTGAGATTTCTAGAAAGAGTTGCCTACATTCCTTTTTCCACATCCATGCCTCCCCTTCACTCCCCATTCTCAGGCAAGTGGCCTTCAAGGTCCGCCTGGTCCGAGAGAAGCGCTGCCAAGCAGATCACAGAGCCCCCAACTGCTGGTTCCAATAGACGCCTTTTTGTCCCTGGTTTACTGACCGCTCAGCACTATTTGACACTGTTGGCCATGGCCTTCCTTTTGAAATGCTTTTTTCCCAAGTCCCTCTCTGGCTGCCCCTCATTTTCTCATAGCTGCGGCTGTTCCCTTTGCCCCTTAAATACGGATTTCCTCTGTGCTTCCTCCAGAGCTCCTGTTTCTCCTCTCTCTGCACCCTCTCCCTGTGTAGTCTCGTCCTGTTGCTGGCTTCAGTTTTCATCCTTATTTTGACAGTTCCCAAATGTGTCACTCCAGCCACCTGCTTTGTAGTCATATCTTCCCAGATGTCCTACAGGCCTTTCATCTTCCCCTCACAAATCGCTCTTCCTCCCCATGCCTAGTTCAGGGATGGCCGTCATCTTTCCCAGTGTGTGACCTGGGCAGCATCCCCAGCTCTGACCCTCTCTTCATCTCCTCCATCATCCACATGCAGCTGCTCTCGGCTCTTGCCTGGATTCCACCCTCCCCACTGGCCTCCTCCCTCTGCTTCCACACTGATGCTACAATGATCCTTTACAAACAAACCATCTTGCTTATCACCCTGGTTTAACAACAAGTAAACGCCGATTACTAGGTCCTTCACCATCCAGCCTGTGCTTTCTCTCTCTGTAGCTTTTTGTTGTTGTTGTTGAGACAGCGTCTTACTTTGTCACCCTGGGTACAGTGCTGTGGTGTCATAGCTCACAGCAACTTCAAACTCTTGGGCTCAAGCAATCCTCTTGCCTCAGCTTCCCACGAGGCTGGGATAACTGTCTGCCACAATGCCCAGCTGGTTTTTCTATTTTAGTAGAGACGAGGTCTTGCTCTTGCTCAGGCTGGTCTCAAACTCCTGAGCTCAGGCAATCCACCCACCTCAGCCTCCCAGAGTACTAGGATTACAGGTGTGAGCCACTGGGCTCAGCTCTAAGTGATTTGGGATTAGACTGAAGCACAGAAGGTACTCAGTAAATATTAGGTAGTTATTATTATATTTTTTTACTTGTTGGATACAGTTTACATGTCACATTTCCCAGGACTCTGCCTGACCTAAGGAATCTCAATGGGGTGACTGACCGTCCATGGACCAGTCTCCCTGCATTGTAACTGCCCGTTGTTCATCACCTGCTTTCTCCTTCCCTACTAACTGCACATACACACTTCCCATCAAGGTAGCTTGTGGGGCCTGAAGGAGCAGGCTGTAACTGACATTTTTATTGTGATAGTCCATATTTTTAGTATAAGTTCAAATTTTTTTCTTGTCTGAGTGAATATGGATGCAACACGATCTCAGTGTGTTACTGCTGTCTGTGTCTGCTAATTCTCCCCTTCTGGGCCAGCTCTGAAGTGCTGGAGCCCTCATCAAGCTTGGCTTTGTGTCCTGCTAAGATGTCACATAACTATTAATGGAGTACTGCCTTCCTGATGTGCCCACCCAGTTCAGGTGCATCGTAACTCTGATTGGTCTTGACAAACCCCAGGAACTAATAAACTGAATCCTATATCCTACTGGACAGCAGTGGCTAATTACACAAAATTATAATTTATTTGGCCGTGGCCTTAGTCTGGGAAACCTGAACTAATTGCAGCAGCCCCCTGCCCCCACTATCTTTGGAACATAAGGCGGGCCACAGCATGACTATTTGCAGCAATTGCTTTTCAATTCCTAGCTACCCAGTGATGTGCTGGCAAACTTCAGACCTGGCTCCCCGCCAGGGAAAGTCTTTATGTGTAGTGTTCGCTTAGTCTTTCTGGTGTAAAAAGTTCTACCTTGACTGATGAGGACAACCTGATGTTGCCAAATTCCTAAAAATTTAGGAAATTTTTTGTAAATGGTACAAGCAGGCTCCCTAACAGCACAGTCAAATGGGTATGTAGTGGGATCATGTGAACTTTTCTTTCATGAATAAGCATTCCGTTAAGAACTTAACTGTGCATGGTTTGAAAAAGATTCTGAAACAAAATGGGGTGTGTGTGTGTGTATACAAACACCACAGTTTCTTTATCTCCTCATCAGTTGATGGGCACTTAGTTGATTCTACATCTTCACTATTGTAAATTGTACTGCAATAAACAGTTGAGTGCAGGTGTCTTTTTACAAAATGATTCCTTTTCTTCGCTGAAGGCGTGGCTGGGGCCCTTTCCCTGCGGCAGGTCCCACTGAGGCAGGCACCACAGGGTGTTTCAGGAGAAATATATTAATCAACCCGCAGAATAACGCATAGAATGTAAATGCACAACTTCAGGAACTTTTGTGAAATGAACACCCTGAACCCTTTTCTAGGGTCAAAAATATAACGAGAACCTCAGGAAAATCCTGTATACACCCCATATAAGCCCTTTTCATGAGCTGCTTTATATGGTCGTATTAACTTGTAAGGACTTTGAAGATTGCTGTATCAGTCATGATTCTTTTTTTTATTTTTATTTTTTGCAGTTTTTGGCCGGGGCCGGGTTTAAACCCGCCCCCTCCAGTATATAGGAGGCACCCTATTCCTTTGAGGCACAGATGCTGCTCCACAGCCATGATTCTTACATTGAATGTGATAAAACCCACATAAACCAGGCTATAATTAGTTTATGTGGGTTGGAGGGGGGAGGGGAGAGGAGAGGGGTGAATAGGTGGAAGGAGGGTGGTTGGTGGGATCTCCTCTATGGTTTATCTTACAAGGGTACAAGTGACTCTTTCTAAAAGTAGAATATAAACATCTTAACACAATAACCAAGAAAATGACATGAAGGCTATGTTAACCAGTTTGGTGAAAATATTTCAAATTGTATATGAAAACACCACACTGTACTCCATGATTGCATTAATGTACACAGGTATTATTTAATAAACAAAAACCCCACATAAACTGAGCTTAAACAGTAAATGAAAAATGTCTTGCTCAGATTGAATGGTGGGAAGCCCGGGGATGGGCTGATCTTGGGTGACCTAGGGAGCAGGTGCTGGCACTTGGCCTCTCACTGCCCTTCTCGTATTACTTTCCTTTTCTCTGCTTCTTTCCACACAATAGCATCACTCTCACCAAAATGTTCACTCTGGAGCCTCAGACTTTGTCATCTTCAGACCAGAAAAGAGATTCTCTTTCCTTTATGTGAATTAAAAGGAAAAATGTCCTGAGGAAAGTCTGTTGACTGGCTAACCTGAGTTGCATGCCCACGCTGGGATCAGGGTAGTGGGGTCTGTTACCAGGAGAAGAGCAAGACCAGAGGAATGTGCTGGCAACAGAAAATAATAGCAATGATGGAAACACCTTTTTTTTTCTTGAGAGAGAGAGAGCATCTCACTCGGTCACCATAGGTAGAGTGCTGCGGCATCACAGCTCCCAGCAACCTTAAACTCTTGGGCTGAAGTGATCCTCTTGCCTCAGTTCCCCAGTAGCTGGGACTATAGGCACCTGTCACAACACCTGGCTATTTTTAGAGACAGGGTCTCCCGCTTGTTCATGCTGGTCTTTAACTCCTGAGCTCAAGCAATCCACCTGCCTCTGCCTCTTAGAATGCCAGGATTATGGGCATGAGCCACTGTACCCGGCCTCTGGCTAATTTTTCTTTTTTTGTAGAGATGGAGTCTCATTATAATGTGTGAGCCATCGTACCCAGCCCCAGAAGCACCATTTTTGTTTAGTGGCCTAATGACCATTGCAGTCTCTGTAGAGAAGGCAGTCCTATCTTCTACCTTTAATATTATAGGGGTGCCCGAAGGCACCAGGCATGTCTGGTCCATCAGGAAGACTGCTGACTGCGGCCCTCTGTGTGCTACAGGTGAGTTCCTCTGCTTACCTGGCTCCTGGGAGAAGAGCAGCACCCTGAGGGTGGACGGAGATGAGGAGCGCGTTCAGTTTAAAACACCAGGGTGTTTGAAAGTGCTGTTTTTGAGGACAGAACATTTTCTGTTACTCAGATTGTCCTGTTGGCCTGCTCTCTGGGCCTCAGGTCTGGTCTAGAGAAGGGTTTCTGAGTGGCAGCAGTATAGACAGGGACGGCTACTTCTGCGGAGGCTGCCCAGTGCATTGTAGGATGTTCACTGGCATCCCTGGATCTGCCCTCTAGATGCCAGTGGCACTCTCTCTCTCCAGGATGCAAAACAGTAATAACTCCAGACATTATGTCCCCTGAGGGACAAAGTCGCCTTTTGTTGAGAACCACTGGCCTGGAAGAAAGGAGCTATAAAAAGGTGGGGATAGGGAGTAAATGAAAAGGGAAAGTGCTGACGCCAAGGTTCCTGTGGAGGCTCACTTGCTGTGTCTGCAGCAAAAGTACCTTTTTTTCTGCTACCAAGGATGCATTGGGTGAGTCAATGGAGCTCATTGGTAAAATAGTTTCGCGACAACTCGAAATAAAATTTGGAAAAGCCAGGTTGCTGGTTTTGTTAACCAGACAGGCTGAAGCTGGAGAAACGTGTTTGTGTTATTTTTGGCAGTTATCATGACCTCTTTTTACCTTCAGGCTGATGTGGCCCAGGAAGCCTCAGTTAAATTTGAATGAATGGATTATTTTAATGAATGAAGTTAATTTTTTTAATGGCATGCTTAAATTCGTATATTACTACTGTGGGACTGGAATTTTAGAAACGTCACGTACATTAATCTCCATTACACTACTGTAGAATAATGATGAACTTTCTGTGAAAATTGATCCCACACAGATAGTTCTAAGATTAGAAACTGAAATTCTGATGTATCACCAAGTGTTTGTTTTAAATTCCATGATAGGTGGCCTAAACGTAAGAGAGAGAATTTTCAAACTAGGATCTGTGAAATACCTTTACATTCAGTGTGTCACTCACCATTTTTAAAGATAATTTATAACATTAAAAAGAACTTTCATTATTTTATTTTAAAATAAGTCTTATTCGACCTAAAAAGTGTCTTGAAGCAGTAATCGGCAAGAGGTGAGATAATAAAGAAATGTTAAAAAGGAATAGCAAAATTTACCAATTAAGTCTTCCTTTAGAAGATGGAGAAAACGAATAGCTGGCATTTTGCTCATGCATCCCTTTCCCCGCAGGGGGGTAAGAGGGCTTCACTCTTTCTTTGGGTGAGCACCTTTTCCCCTTTCCATGTGTTCCTCTGCTCCCCCTTGACCTCCACTTCAGAACAGTGATGGGCCCAGAACCTAGACTGGGCCAATTAAATTTTCCTTGGAATTTGAATGCTGGATGGAATGAAACTGTTTGGGCTCCTGCTTCTGTCCCGTCCAAAGCTGGAGTATTCAGGTTTCCCCTCCTAGTCCTTCAACTCTTATCAGCCACCAGTATCCTTCCAATAAAGTATCTTTTTATTGAAGTTATTTAGAAATGGTATCTGCTGCTGAACAAAGCCAGAGAACTATAACTGACATAGAAGATGCTGATCAAAAATATTGTGACTCATTTGTCCTGATGGTTAAAGGGAATGAAATTGGAACTGAAAGGCAGAGATCTTGGGTCTATGCTCGTGTAAGTGTTCGAAGTATGGGACTTATTTACATGTGTTTCATTGATTTGTTTTAATCTTTCATTCATACCAGGCTTATGTACATATACCTAAGCATGGTTCCATAACTACTGATGTGGCCTGATTAATTTCAGTACTCCCAAAATGTTTAAGCAATTTTTTTCTGACTATAATGTTTACTATTTTTCATGCATTTTTAATGCGATTAAAAATGTTGTAAGAACCATTTTTATCGTTTGAATCTAAAAAGTGGTTCATTTTATTTGCTAATTCATTTTAATAATGAACAGTACAGAAAGCAATAAAATGAAAAATCAAAGGTGCACATCATCCCCTTTTCCAGAGAAAGTAAAATTTCTTATCTAGGATATTTCTAGGTGCAGCTTTTAGTTCTTGGTGTTTTCTAGTACTTGGGCCTGTTGCCCATTCAACCAAGTGGGTATTTTATAAAATTAGCCTCAGTGGAGGAATAACATTAGAGCAAACAAACAGTCTGGGAAAACGAATGAACCAACCAGATTTGTTTCTTGATTTATGAGTTTCAGATGGCTAGGCCTCAGAGGAAAGGCAGGGTCTTTTGTGCCCAGAAACATAAACAGTTTTGGGGAAAGACATGATAAGGAAGAGCAATGCTTGCCGACGATGGATAGGTTTCCCTGGGTCGGAGGATAGGAAGATAGTGGTGACCTGTTAACAAAGTGGGGCCCTTTGGGCCAGAGCAAGAGGAATCCCTGGACAGAAGCAGAGTCAGTGTCAGAGACCTCATCCTCCATTACAGTGAGCACTGTTACCGAGCACCTGTAGACTCCGAGTTTTTTTTCAGCTAAGACAAATACACCTGTCACCTGTGCTGGAGAATGTGTCAGTCTCCCTGCCAGTAGTGTCCTACTTTCTGACACCCAGCAGGAAAGGATCCCATCAGTGCCCTTACTGGAGCCCATCTTGACCCTTTGAAAGGCCTAGGACAGGAGCAAGCTCCTTGGGTTGGAGAGTGACATGGAATGTCAGTGGTACTGGGGTGACAGGGCAGGTCCTAGAATCTCTGCTGGGATTCAACCTCTTTCCTTCTGAGCCAACACAATGGAAAAACCATGTTACACACTTGCCCCCACATCTCCTTCCTTCCCTACCTCTCCTTTAACACAGGCTAGATAATTTGATATCTATCAATCTTAAACTTGTTTTTTTCACTTACAGATATATTTTTGACATCAGTGTGTAAGTATCTATTCTATTTTTAAAATAGTTCCTTAGTGACCTCATAATTTGGTCCCCAAATGATGGGCCACTAGTTCTCTCTGTCCTCTCCTTCTCCTCCCTCTTTTTTCTCTCTCTGTCTCCCTCTACCCATATTACTAAACTATCATAAGTATTTTTTTCATGGAACTCTTTGTACTTTTGTTTGAGGTAACCCTAGGATAAATTCTTAGAAATGGAATTGCTGGACTCAAAGGTATGTGCATTTAAAAAGACAACATATAAATATCAACAAGTTATCCTACAAAATGTTTGTATCAATTTGCATTCTTCTAAGTTCTTATTTACCAGTATTCTCTCTGATGCAAGGTATTCTAATCTTTTTTACATCTTTGCCTGTCTAATACATAAAAAGATGTAATTTACTTTCAAATTTGCCTTATCCTAATGATGACTAAGAATCCCCTTTGTAGTTTGCTTGTACTTATTTGGTAGTGCAACAAAAATAGTTTGTTGTATGGGGAGGGACTATTTTCTTTTTAGTACAGTAAATTTTCACAAAGATCCCGTTATATGTCTAGTTGATTGGCTGAATTAGACTGACAATAACAACATTTGATATTAGAGAAACGTGGCAGAGAAAATGTAAACTTCAAGCATTTTAACAGCAAACATTTCCCCATGTTTCAAGTGACACTGACTCCTTATGAATAGGATGAATTAGCTAAAAAAACGTAGTCATAGGTAATTGAATACACGAGGTGTCAGCTAGAGTTATTTTGTATTTTCCACTTGAAAACTAGAGAATATCAGCCAAAATCATGCTTCTCGCATAATTAATATTGATCTGTTCTCTCTGGAAGTATGGTAATTAGAGATATGGCTCAATGATTCCTTAATGTCACTGCTGGTTTGTGACAGAAAACCTTGAGATTGGCATTAAGAATGACACTTTTCTCCGCACTTGTCATGGGAGGAGGGAGCTCTCAGGTGTTTCCTCTGAGTTGAATAAAGAACTCTGACATTGCTCTCTTTTATTATATAGTTTTAGATTGAAATATGATCTGTCTAGAGACAGTGTCAGCTCCCAGTTCTCCCAGAGTGGTTAAGTATATATTTTATAAAAGCCATGATAACACTAGATTTATGCTATGCTGTAATATCTTGGTTCACAGACAAGCTGATAATAGGCGGGGGAAAAATGCTACAAAAACTTACCATGTTCCAAGATGCTTCTTGGTATGTTAAAAGGTAAGCTAAAAAAAAAAAAACCAACCCAAATGTGTTCCATACGTGAGCACCTTCTAGTATATTTTTTAAAGAATATGAACCTCTCCCCCATGTGGGGACACAGCAAGCACTCAGCTGTCTATGAGCCTCCCCAGAGCCCATCCCTGCTGTCCTGACCCAGCCTCCAGCCTCCAGTGCAATGAGAAGTGTCATGGTGTACATCCTGCTCATGACATCTGTCAGAGCAGCCCGAGCAGTCACAGCCCTGCTTCCCTTTGTACATGGATTGCTCAGGGACACGTTGCAGAGTGGTACATACATTGCTTCATGGAAACGAAATTAATTCCACAAACTGAAAGCAGCAAACTCACTGTCTCTTTTGTGCGGTGCCTGGTCTTCTGATTTGTTTTTTTTATTATTGGTTTGGGGGTTCTTTATGTATTCTAGATAGTTGATCTTTTAAGCTACATCGTAGATCTGCAAATATCTTTTATCACTCTGTACAGTTTTTCTTTTTACCCTATTTATGGTGAGGGGGGGCAGAGTGTCAGAGGAGCCAAGATAGTGGGGGCAAGACTGGGCCAGGAGAGGTGGGGGGGCAGGCAGCTGTGCTCTTGGAGATGCCGTCCCACTTGCTGACCAGGCTGTATCCTGCAGTGCATCTACTGGCTGCCTGCCCCAGCTGGGCCGCTCAGCAGCCTTCCACATTCAAGCTCCAGCTTGCCTGTGCATCTGCTCTGTTTGGTCCCCATGTGGGTATAGGGGCCGGAGGCTTTGGGGCCAAGGGAGCTAAATGCACCAGTGCCTTCCCTCCAGAACAACCAGTTCATCCAGTCCTAATTCATCCCACGCCAGATTCAGTCAGGCCCTGCCTCTGGTCAAGGGGCCAGTTGAGATTCTGGCTTTGTCACCTACTACTGCCATCCTTCCATGGGCCCATACAGGCACCAGGAGGAATGATGGTATGAGATACCTTGGTAAGGCCACAGCTCAGCCTGATGCACTTGGGGGATGCACTACCACATCACTGATATCATTTGTCCTATTTGTCGAAGAGAGAAGCCTGAACACAGCCAGACTCCTCATAGTGTCAGGTTATCACCACTGCAGGTTCAAGAGCAACCTGCTTACTGCTCACAACTTCATCTCAGGGTGAGGCTGTGCCTTGGTGGGGTAGGTGCCCCATGTGGGTCCTGAGTCAGGCTCATGGCATGCTGCATGCTGGCGGGGGCACTTTATGGATCCATCAAATGACTGTTCCCTGCATAGCACCCCTCCACCAGAGCTGTGCTAGGGTTGGGGCCTGCAGTGTACCTTGGGTTGTGTTTCAGGGGAGATGCAGCCCAGGAAGTGAATGTGAAGGAAAGACTCTGGAACTTAGAGACTCAGGAGTGAGGAGGAGGGGCACCCAATGAGGGTAAGGGGCAGGCAGGGGATGTTTGATCTGGGTCTGATCGGACCTAGAGAACACAAGATGCTGCCCTGAAGAGGGTCAGGGGAGGACCAGCTGGCACTGCTGGGGCCTGGGGGTGGCCTGTGCAGAGCTGGGGTCAGAGGATGATGGCTGAGGCTGGGTTGATAGAGGACAATGGGAACTGTGCAGACAGGAGGAGGCCTGGACTGGATGACTTGGCAACTCCAAGCAGTGACCAGTGCCAGAGATTAGAAAGGGTCTTCCTGGACATGAACAGTGGGGTGGAGGAGTCCATGAGGGCAATGGGGGTAGGGTCAGAGATCCCCCAGCACGTGTGCAGGACCAGAGGTCAGGCACCACACACAGGATGGGGCCGACTACCCACACCTGTGACAGATACACAAACATCCTCTGCGGATTTGCAAGGTGCCTCCATGCCTCCATACTCTACCAATGACCCCTTCACCTTGGTCTTGGGCATGCAGAATGACTTTGGACAAAAAGAACTTCTCTACCCACTCTTCCTGCGTAGAGTGGTCCAAGTCTGTAGTGGCCTACATCAAGTAGTGTCTGTAAACAGAGAAAATCTTCCTTTCCTTGAATGGCTATAGCATATGTTAAAGAATTGAAAAAAACAGTTTGATTATTTCCTTGTAAAAGTCTTTCCAGAGTAGAATGAGACAGACTGTGTAATATAGGGAAACATTCTTTGTGAAGAAGAACATCTGGAAACATCTGAAAGCACGCAGACATGGAGTGTGTTAGCCTGCAAGTGTGTGTGTGCAGACACACATGCGTGGGGCACGGGAGCATGTTGGGGTTCCCTGTGGGTCCTGACCTGCCTGGGTTGGGGGTCAACAGGAGAAACAATGCTGGGGAAAATTAATGAGATTCTACACCAACTTAATATATAAAGTCTGGGGAGCCTGGAGAGGTGTACATTGGCTCATATGCTGGGCAGCAGATTGAGACAATGTAGTAACTCTCTGATCTCTCAGAAACCTTTTATTGATCACTAACACAAAGCTAGCTTGTTTGGCTTGGAGATGAAACTTGTTTTCCCTTCCCCCTTTCTAGTACAGTTATCAGCCGGTTGTTGACAACTCACTACCCTCTACCTGCTGATTCTCTGCTTCATCTTCCGGGGGTTCTTGATGAGCCCCCAGCTATGGCCCACCTGGGAGCTTTGCCCTCAGTGGTTGAGGTGAGGCACCCTGCAGAGAGATCAGCCTATCTGCCTCCCACAGGGGCACTGGCCACGGGCCCCTTGTGGGGGGCTGAGGGCAGTCATAGTTCTCTGTGTGTGCTCTTCCTCACGGGGCCCGGCACACGGAGATGCTCTCAGCCTCATGCTCATGCATTCACACTCACATGTGCTCACAGTCATACTTGAATACTCACACACACTCATGAACTCACACTCACATGCTCTTACACTGTTCCTTTTGTACACACACAAAGGCCCAGGAGGCTATAGCACCAGCAGGAAAACAGCCACCCTATGAGACGCAGAGGGGAGCAAGCCCAGCACAGAGTAAGGTCTGGACTCGGAAGGTAGGAAGGAGACAGCTGTACAGGCCTGCAGCTCTGAAGGCTGGCATGGGGGACTAGCCTGTGTGGCTGTCTCTTCTTTGTAGAGTTTATTGTCCCTCATTTTGGGGGGCAGTGCTAATGCCCGAAGTTTGAGGAGGGCAAAGGAGGAGCCATTCACAGCCTGGGAGAGGCCCGAGGGGCAGTGGTGCCTGCAGCATAGGCCAGCATAGAGCATGAGGGACTCTGTACCTATCACCTTAGAAATGATGATGCTGCCTGGGGACGAGGCAGGCAGAGGGCCACTCTGTATACCTGCCCAGGACTCTCCAGCTGGAGCCATGGACGCAAGCCACTGCTGAAGGCAGAGGAATGGCCTGGACATAGACACCTGCAAGGTCAGCACAGAGGTGCATTGTCAGCCGGGGGTGAGGACAAGAGGGGGAAGCAGCTCAAATCCAACAAAGGTGACCCCAATGAGTCATGCTCTGTATAACCTGCTCCCCTTGGGTGCAGGCAGAGCCCATGACCTAATTCTAACCAATAGGGTGTTAGAATAGGCAATGATGGGATATCACTCCCACGATAAGTGACATCATTTGACCTCATCAGACAAGCCCTTTAACAGTGAACCTAGGGTTTCCTTGACATGGAAACTCACACAGAAGAGACTCTTTCGCCTCCTGTGGGCTCAGAAGAAGCAGGACAGCTCATGGAGATGAGTTCTGCCAACCCTGAGAGGGCACAGAATCAGATCTGTCCCAGCCAAGCCTCTAGATGAGCACACAGCCCAGCCTAGATGTTGGCTTTGAGACCTCACGCAGAGGACCTTGTTAAGCCACATCCAGACTCCTAACCCACAGAGAATGGGTGCTGTTTCATGTTAAAAAAAAAAAAAAGAGAGAGAGAGAGAGAGAAAATAAAAGATGTTTATTTATGTAAGATCTGAGTCTTTAATATACCAGTGTGCCAGGGATCCAGTTTCCAGGGTTTTCTTAACTTATTTGACCTGGCATCCTATTTCCTACAGGGAATGCAGGCTATTTTCCAGCCACCCAGCCTCTATTTTTCCTTCTTAAGTCTGGTAGGGCTGTGATCGTGGGTCCTGCTCTACCCCAGCTGAAGGACTGACTAATGATCCAAGTTAGGACAATTGGAATTGGAAATGCAACGAGCAAAAAACTGAAGTTCACCCTTTCCAGCAGTGGGGTCTACCCATTCCTGCCCTGACATTATCCTGTTGTCACTGCTTCTGTGTTTTCTGGAGTTGCTGCAACTTGGTCTAGGTTGCTGCAACTCGGATCTGCTCCCTAGCCTGGTTATCTAGGTAGGCTTTCCATAAATTCTCATTGTTCCTGATATTCTTTTTGCAGAGTAGTTTTCTGTTGCTTGCAACCAAAGGACTCACTTTTTTTTTTTTTTTTTGGTCTCAGCTTATCTTTCTTAACATCACTAGCCTGAAACAGGGACAATGTCTGTTGTATTGACAACTAAAAAACCTTCAATGATTATATTATCTCACACATTCTAAGAGCTCAAAAAAAATTGTTGAACAAATTATTAGTATCCTAAAGAAGAGCTTTTGAGAAGTACTGGTTTAAGGCTAAGCTGTTTTTTTTTCCTTTTGATAAAGAGAAGTATCATATAAAATGGTACCCAAGAGAGAAACAGTGCCCCAAGTCTATTTGCTCCTCTAGGGACAAAGTAATCTGGAAAATACGTTTGTGCTGAGTTTTAGCAGCTATCAAACAAACTATTGAGTCTTTTAAGTAAAGATTTAAAAAAACCTTCTAAACTTTGAATCCATACTTAAGGAGTCATTTAGGGAAAAAAATCTCTCCACCTCTGAATTAGATATTTTAACAGGCATTTAATATACATTTTGTTATTCAATCTTCAATATCTATGCGTCAGTGAATAATATATATTGAGTCCCTACTATGTGCTGGGACCATGGGCTACAATGAAGAGTAAGATACACTTGGGCAGTAAGAGACCCTTCAATAGATGCACATGTGGTGAGCTGGTGACATAAATATGTATTGCCATTTATATGCAGTTATATTCTTTGCTGTGCTTAATTATATTTAATAGTGTTTTTATTCTACATAAATAATCCCGTCAATATAGATAGCTTTTAGTTTTCTTCACTGACACCAGACTCTGTCAATATTTTGGGTTCAAACATGATTTCACACTGATTTTCTGGAATAAAACAGTACCCAATAAAAATAACAAGTTGTACACGAAAAATCCTAAAGAACAACACTGTACCTGAGGTTTCAGTCAGGTGTTTGTTACTTTTCCTCTGGCATCTATCCCAGCGTCTGGACTGCTAGATGAGTAAGTAGGTACCCACAAAGTCCAAATACCAAAACCACGGGAATGAAGCCCTGGGAGCAAGATAGGCCCATCAGGAAGCAAACTTTTGTTTGAAAGTCGAGAACAATTGCTAAACTATTGATTTAAGATGAATGAGAATGTTAAAGATACCTAGAAAGAGATCAGGACACTGATCCTAAGCCCAAGGGTGTGGAACATAAACCTGGAAGAGACTTAACTGCAAGGATTTAACATTCTGTGAAATTTCATCTTTTCAGTTTAAACCCTGAACGTCTACAAAACAGTTTACTTCAATTTAGAGTTACATTCTCCTGCTCCTGATGTCTCAAATCCCCATCTGACCAAGGATTTCAATTCAAAGGTGGAATTACTAAAATTATCGACTTTGCTTAAGTGTTAGTTTCTCAGCACGTTTACATCAGAGTGACATGAATGACCCATAAGTGGCACAAGAGTGTGCCAAACCCTGGAATTTAATGTGGTGTTCTGGGTTGTTTGTGGTTTTAATGCTTAATTAGTTGTTACCAAATACCCTTCCTCAGGTTTCAGTCAGGTGTTTGCGGCTTCCGTCCACCTGGGGTGGGGGTGGCGGATAAGCCGCGGGGAGGGTGTCTCCCCTTGCCCCCCCGCCCATCATTTCATAAGTTACTTTGAATCCGTTCTCGACAGTACCATAAAGTACATTGTCCTGAGGAGGGTCAATGTAGAGCTGCTATGAATAGACGCAACTTGAACTTCACCAAGTTCGCAGGGCCAGTACTCCGCTACACACCAAATTAGGGTCACGGCATCTATTCGCGCAGGTAGTTCACCATCCCAGGGAAAAGAGTCGGGGGCCGATCAGGCCGGTTCCAGGGTCTCGGTGGTCCCAGCCGAGGCTACAGAAAATGCTGGTAACCCAGGAGTGCGCCGCACTAGTGCGGAGAAGCAACG
>NW_003852527.1:4449308-4464476 GCF_000181295.1 Otolemur garnettii | reverse complement strand
GGCCGCCCCGGGAGGAGCGAGCCGGACGTGCCACCTGCAGTGCCGGCTGGTGCTTTTTATTTACTAGGGAACAGTTCCTCGCGGGAGAGTCCGGGAGCGCGCCGGCACTCGTGCACACACACGCGCGCGCACATACGCGCACACACGCGCACACACACACAGACACGCTGGCGCGCTGGCTTTTCACTACTGCATCTCCTAACTGGCGGAGCGAAGCGACTGCAGGTTCTCCAAACCTCAGCATCGTGGGGCCGAGCAGAGGCATTGTCATCAGGGCGAGCCCGGTGCCTGCGCTGCTGCCTCAGGTACCTACCCCAGCAGACCATCGGGTAAGCTCGCCTCTCTCCTTGTGACCTGTTCGGGTTTGGTGCCTGCAGCAGACCCGAGGGAGAGGGTAGTGGGAGACGGCTGGTGCGCCAGTGGGCGCGAGACCCGGAGTTAACATTTCAGGGGCATGCTGCCCCTGCAGCCTCTGCCAGTGTTGTCTAGCGGGAGCAATTAGTACTCCGGTTACTTATGCTTCCAGCCCAGGAGTTGCTGTCCCCTTCTTCCCTTCCCCCCAGCCCAATATGTGCTGTGTTCCTTGGTTGCCAAGGAGACTTGCTTAAACATCAGCCTTGGGACATCTATTGAAAAAACAGGTTTCTTAAATGATGCTGTTATTTATTTTGATTTTTAAAGTAACATAATACACCGAGGGCCTTGTGGTAATTTGGCATTCATTAATCTGTATTCAAGCGATGGTTTCATTCAATTTCAAGAAAAACCGTAATTGCACGATATGGTATGCTTTAAAAAGGATTCGTCAGATGAATTTTTCAACGGATTGTGTCTTGAATCATAAATTACTCTCATTTTGGAGATCTTATAAAGAAAGCTAATTTCAACTTAAATCCCTTTCCCCCTCTATTTGCAGTTCTATTTTGCAGTTTACTTAGGTGTGATTATCTTAAGCATTAAAAGTGGAAGATGATTTAATTGTGGTTCCCCGCAATTAAAGCATGATCTTCTGTTGTGAACTGGCCACAAAAGGAATACATATTTATGAATTCCTAATGTGACAAGACAACGATCGTGACATACACCTTAGAAAGCATTTCTATATCCATTGCACCACTATGTGCAGTTTTCTGCACCTCTGCCCATTTCTGGAAAGATTCTGCTTTCTTTCAAATGTCTTACTAATTTTTTTGAGATATATCTATATCTTTGTGTCTATGAAGGTAGATGGTGTGCTCAGTACTCCAGAGTTTAAGCTATTAGAAATTATATTAAATTGTAGGGTTTTTTTCTTTTCTTATGGACCTTCCTGGAATGCTGATGAGGCCCGGCAGAAGAGATCAGTGGTTCTATTTCACAGGTGCCCCTAGTACCTGGGCCTTCAGTTTTGTTTTGCAGCCTCAGGTAATTAGTGAGTAAACTTGTAATAAGATAGTTGAAGGCATCAGCAATTCAGTAATTTACACTGTGCACTTTAATACTTTAATACTTTTCATACTTTAATCAGAAACAAAAATGACGTAGTAAAAATCCACTGCCATTTAAAAGTTCATTTTGCTTTCTTTTGATTATTGTTCATCTTTGTTAAATGAGACAAGAAAATAAGTAAAATTCTTTACTTTAGATTTTAAACTGTGTCATATGTATTGCAATAATATGAGAAACAAGGAAACAAAATAATGGTAGGTAGAAGGGACTTACACAACTCATAGGGCTCTGGGAGATGATTCTGATGACAAATGTTGCATTGTAGTTTACAAAGGACTTTTCATATGCTTTTTTTTTTGAGACCTTGTTGCCTCAGCTAGCATGCAGTGGAGTCATCATAGTTCACTGCAACCTCAAACTCCCTGGCTCAAGTGATCCTTTTTCTTTAACCTCTCAAGTAGTTGGGGCTACAGGTACAAGCCACTTCATCTTGCTAATTAAAAAAAAAAACTTTTTTTTGGCTTGGCACCTGTAGCTCAGTGAGTAAGGGTGCCAGTCACATATACTGAGGCTGGCGGGTTTGAGCCTGGCCTGGGCCTGCTAAACAACAGTGACAATTCCAACCAAAAAATAGCCTGGTGTTGTGGCAGGCACCTAGTCCCAGCTACTTGGGAGGCTGAGGCAAAAGAAACGCTTAAGCACAAGAGCTTGAGGTTGCTGTGAGCTGTGACGCCATGGCACCTACTGAGGGTGACATTGTGAGACTGTGTCTCAAAAAAAAAATTTTTTTTTTTTTTTGAGATAAGGTCTTGCTGTATTGCCCAGGCTGGTCCTAAATGTCTGGTCTCAAACCCCACGCAGTACCCCAGAAGTGCATTAATGTACATAGTTACCATTCAATTAAAAAAAAAAAAATGTCTGGCCTAAAGCAGTCCTGCCTCTGTCTCCCAAAGTACTGAGATTACATGTGTGTACCGCCATGCCTGGCCTCAGGTGTACTTCTTTTTAAACCCTGATAAACAGCCTTGAGATGTCAAGATATAACCTGTTTAAAGCTGAGGAAGCCCAAAGTCACAGGGCAGTTCTGTGGGGAAGCCCTTTCTGGATCCAGGCATCTGGCACTTGCACACCCCTGCAAAGGGGGCAGTTCTGTTATAGCAGATTATTGTTACATAGACTCTAAAACATGCTAGTTTCTCAAGGAAAACAGAAATGTGTGGATTTTATTTTATGTGGAGTGTCTTTAATTTGAAAAACTTTAACGACCACATTAAAAATATATCAGGATCCTGTCTGGCTTTTGGCCTGCTAGTTTGCCATCCATAATTACTGAGGTCTCATCCAATTCTAAGCTATTATGCTCTACTAGAATACTGATGTGAAGAGATACATCCATCATTATAAGAGTGATCAAGAGTTTTCTGATTTTAATATTAATCTCATCTCTCAGAGATAAAGGAAGTTTCAAATCAAGGAGCATAAAGTGTTGCAAAGTGAGAATTTCTGAATCTGGCGAAACAAAAGCTTTCCTACTTTAAAAGTTATGTTCCTGGCTTAGGTTTTTTTCTTGGCATAGGGCTAAGAAGTATAGAAAAAGTCAGTTGGGTGCTTGCCACTGTGAGAGGAGGTAGAATTAAAAGTTGGATGGCAAGTGGAGCCTCCTGAGGCTTTCAATGAAAACTTCTTATTAAGGTGTTAGGTAATTAGTTCAAACCCACCACTGAATACTGCAAGCTGCAAAAGGAACAAAAACATAAGTGCATTAAAAAGGATCATAAAATTTCAGCACCCTGGCTTAGAAAATGCTATTTATGCCCCAAGTTGTAGTATCTTGTAATGAAGCAAATGCTTTTGGAGAAGCATTTGCTTTCTCAGTTTCTACTGGGGCAATAGAGGCCTCAGTGGACTTCAGTGAAGCAAGTGGTCAGAATGAAGTGTTATTTTATTTATGCTGTTTCTTTTGCGAATCTAAAGAGGTAGAGTTTCCCAGAAAGCCAAAAGATTTGAATAGCATTGCTCTTAATGGTTCTCATATTCCAAAATCACCCTCTGTAAGGATGTGTTAATAGTAAATACAGGCATTTCAGTCTTCATCTTATGAAAATGTGTTTCACCCCTAGTAAAGAGCTATGCAGGTGTCAGTAAATACTGTTGTAACAAGATGGGACCCCGCAGCTCATCCTGTAATCCGAGCACTCTGGGCGGCAGAGACAGAGCAGACGGATAACTTGAAGTCAAGAGTTTGAGACCAGCCTGAGCAAGAATGAGACCCCATCTCTAAAAATAGCCAGGCTTTGTGGCAGGTGCCTGTAGAACCAGGTACTCAGGAGGCTGAGGCAAGAGGATCACTGGAGTCTAAGAGTTTAAGGTTGCTGTGAGCTGTGATGTCAATGCACTCTACTAAGGGTGACAGAGTGAGACTCTGTGGCTCAGTGAGTAGGGCGCCAGCCCCATATACCGAGGGTGGCTTGTTCAAACCGCCCCTGCCAAACTGCAAGAAAAAAACAGCTGAGTGTTGTGGTGGGCGCCTGTAGTCTTGGCTGCTCGGGAGGCTGAGGCAAGAGAATCGCCTAAGCCCAAGAGCTGGAGGTTGCTGTGAGCTGTGACTCCAGGGCACTTGTCTCAAAAAAAAAAAAAAAAAATGTTGTAACAAAGTTCTGGCTGGGTGCTGTGGAGGTAGCATGTCTGCCCTGAAGAATTCAGAGCAAACAAACGTACCGTGTCTGGCAGCTCCACTTTCCTAGTCCTTTGCACACACATTATTTTCCATATTGTCTTCGTGCTCCTATATAGTAGGCACCTTAGTTTTATTTTGTGGATGAAATATCCGAGACTATGTGAAGTTAATCTGGACCAATGAGAGAAAATTTGAAACCACAGCTGCTCTTCTTACTTCATGGCCCTTCTTCCCTGACTGTTACCTACTGGAAGTTATGGTCAGGTTTGTAATTATGATTTCAAGGCAGTTATGTGTTCAGTGTTACAATAGAAATACATAGAAGCACAGACACGGGGAGAAATAAAAAATATTTTAATTATGACGAATAGGTCAGACCCCGTGGATGCGGCACATGAGTGTGGAGCTTGACAGCTGGGTCTGGTGATGTTGAGTGAAGATCCTTGTAGCTACTGAAAGTTTGGAGGCGCTGCCAGATAGGTGGAAATGTGAGTTGAGAGGGTGGTGCTGGTGATGACTGATATTGATGAGCTAATTGTAGCAGAAGAAATATGGTCTCTGAGATGAAGTACTGCAAGAAAATGAGACTGGGAGGGGATGGAGGCAGCCAGATTAAGGAAGGAGACCAGGAGAGGAATTGTAGCCACAGAAAGAGAACAATCTGGAGAATGTAGGACTGATTCTTATCAAAGACTCTGAACGTAAGGGTATTAACTTCTTCATACAGAAACTGGTACACAGTAAATACCCAGGAAATAATCATGATGTGCCTGCATTTTTAATGTCCAATGACTGGCAGATAATTTTTCTGTTATCACTTTTCTATGGAAAGAGCATACGTAGATATTTGTGTGAATTCAATAGGACTAGACAACATTCTTGGATGTTCAAGAATGGGAGAAGATTCTGGCAAATTAGATGATAAACAATGTAATCATTTTCTTCTAGTAGAGTCAAGAGGCTCTTGCAGGTAAGAGATCTTAATGTTGCACAAGCTTTTGATGAAGTCTTGTGTCTTGGGACAACTAAAGAGAAATGTGAGCTCTATGTTAGCCACTTGAAGTGCTATACTCAAATATAGACGCACCAGAAATGGGAGGCAGATTTAAGTAGATTTAAGTACTAGATCTGGAATGACCAAGTTAGAGAGCTTGCCTGTTAGCATGATGGGCACAGGTAACAGGTAGAGCAGGCATCCTCAAACTACAGCCCCTGGGCCACATGCGGCCCGGCGAGGACATTTATCCAGCCTGCCAAATGTTTTTGCTGCTGCTGCCTGTCCTGCTTAGCAGCCGACTCGTCCCAGGGCCCACAGTCCGGCCTGCCAACGGTCTGAGGGACAGTGAACTGGCCCCCTGTTTAAAAAGTTTAGAGACCCCTGAGCTAGAGTCTAGCGCTGGGAACATTTGGCATAACAGGAATTCACTTTAAAGTTGGAGGGATTTTAATTCCCGTCAAGTACAATGTAAACTAATATGATGATTTGAGACAGTATATCACAGATAAATTTGGCATATAGTAGAAAATATTATGAACAAATGATGTTTGTAAGGAGCCCACCTTATTAAACAGGGCTTTTGGTGACAGTGGGGATCAGTGTGGCTATGTCTCTGTGCAAGGCAGGGCCTTATTCTCCCTTTTCTCCTTACATGACTGGTTCTATTTTAGAATTTCTTCCAGTTTGCAGAGCAGAACTTCAGAATTGATACAAAACATTTTACATTTTACTTTCCCTCTTTGGGGGAATTATTAGACAGACTCATTTTGTTCACCTGGTCTTGGCATTTCCAGTTGGAGCCTTCATTTCCAAATCCTGAAGACAAGATCTTTTCCTAAGAGGCCCCGAGCAGGATGGAGTGCTCAACTGTCTTCATATTTCTTTTGTTCTTGTTTCATAGGCACATTGCCTTGCATTAATTCACTTAATTTAACTTGATTTAGACATATGGCACTATAAACTTTGGTGAGATTTTTTTAAAAAGGAACTATGTAGGAAAAAAAATCCTAGTTTTGCAAATTTGACTTGAAGTCAGATTAGTTCTGCATATGGCAAAAAACATTGAAAGCTGTAAATTTGTCTAAAATAGCTTTTCCCCTTGCAAGGTTGAAATCACCGACCTGATGATTTTTAAATGAAGAAGGAAAGTCTTTGGCAGTTTTCATGGACTCTTGACAACATTCTCCTACATGTTTATTTGAGGGATAATGTGTTCTACTTTCCATGCCAGATGAGCCAGTTCCAGTTACTTAGAGGCAGGGCTGGCCCCGCTTCCCCACCCAGGCGGTACAACTGCTTTGGCATCCAGGATATTGATGGAATAAGTAGTCCCATCCGGGCTGATTGCTTCAGTGAGAACATATTCGATGCTAATAGCACAGACAATAAGAGCAGTGGAGGAGGCATTTTGTAATTTTTTATGACAGAAGTTCTAGATTTTTAAATCATTACTTGGAAGCCCTAATATTTGTGATTTTTAGTTCCACAATTGAAATTACAAGGTAGCATGGCAGCCTTAGAGCCTGGATTTGAATACTAAATCTGATGCTTCCTGGCTTTGTGATTCCTAGTCCAGTTATAGATCCCTTAGAAGTTTCATTTTCCTCATCTGTAAAATGGGAATTCTATTACCTAGAGGGGAGGTGTGCACAGAAACATCTAGCACAATGCCTGGTGCATAATACAAGTCAGTACTTATTAATTCCTTTCCTTTGCCTCTTCTCTCCCTCCTGTCTTTTTGTGTTTTTGTCTTCCTCAGAATGATGGCAGAATCCATTTAAATTTCCTGCACCGTATAAAATGTCTTAATCGGGTGTGTCAGCCTGGGAGAGGAGGCGCTCTCAGTGATGCAGTGTGCTGCTTGGGCAGGTCACCCAGAGAGAGGGATGATATCTTGGGGTTCATGGTGTCTTTCCTCTCTGACAAGTCACCTCTCCCTCTTTTCTGTAGCCCTGGAGCACCAGCCTGGCTCCAGGGAAAAGGAGAAATGGTCAGTCTCTTTCCTCTTGCCCAGGCAGCTCTGCGCTCTATTCTAGGATCTCTTCAGGGGTCTGCATCTGCAGAAAGCACTGAACTGCCCCTGGTGTCCCCTGTGGAGTTAATAATAGCATCAAGTACCTGGCGGGTATGGAACTCCTAGCCTTTCTCCAAGGTCAATTTCAAGTTGCCTGCATCTTTCTAGACAAGTAGGGGTTTCCCTTCATGCTGAATTATGTAAATTTTATGAAAAGGTTAAAAGCTCACCAGGCTCAAAGAAAACACTCCTCAAATTCTCTTTCAAGTCAGCTAGGATTAAAATTTTCCTAAAGAGAATACTTTCTAGTTAAATGAATTTTGTTTACTTTTTTCTCTGTACCAGTCAGTACCTCACTCCTTCCTACTGTACCACCGACTCTTCACCCTCAAAACTATCAGGATAATTTTTCTGCATTTAAATCTCATTTGGGTCTTCAGTAACCTAGGACTATAGGTGAAGTTAGTATGTCTTGACTCTTTTCAGGGATCACTGCCGCGGCTCTGGGCTTAGGGGTAATGCAGACAGAGGTGAGAACTGCGAGAACCCACTGCTTGCTGACAAGGAACATTTATAGCAAGTTAGTCTGAGCAATAAATCTTAGGATCCCATGGACCAAACTAAGTCCTATTTTTATCATATAATGGATTACAAACCATATCCTTTAAAAAAGACTGTTTTTGTGCTAAGTGTGCTCTGCTTATACCTGGTATGTATTTTTTTCTTTCAGTGTTTTTAAAAATATATATTGTAATTTCATAATTCAGATATGTTTTTAGTAGTAACATTAGTTTAAATACCTAAAATAAGAAAGCTATAGGGAGTTGCTAATGATAAATTTGTGATCGTTAGTGAAGACGGAAAATCCTTTACTTATTTCTTTATGACTCAAGAAAAGGATACAATAAAAAATACTTTATAGTGAGAGTGGCGCCTGTGGCTCAAAAGGGTAGGGCACCGGCCCCATATGCCGGAGGTGGTGGGTTCAAACCCAGCCCTGGCCAAAACAAAACAAAACACACACAACTTTATAGTGGACACTAATTATGAGGATTCCAAGATGAAAACTGCAGGGCCCAAGATGACACTGATGCCAGGTATGCCTGTATCAGCTTCACACACCAGCAAAGTTATGAAATCATAGGACTAAGAAAAAAGCCTACTGTACATGTGAAGAACTGGCTTTATTCTCAGCCACTCCCCAAGTGACAGCAATGGTTATTATTTTGAGAATTTAGGTTCATAATTGAGGTAGATATCTGAGAGGAAGAGATTTATTTTGATAGAGTCTCTCTTTGACTTGCCTCCTCATCCACTGTGTTTGACATTCTTTTGAAAGGCTTTCTTTTTTTAAATGCTGCTCTCATGGTAGGCAGTGGTGTAGATACAATCAAATAACCCTTTGGCTGTGAAGAGAGTCTCTAGTCTCTCCCAGCTGGGGTCATTGAGCTGATTTGGCTGATTGGTGGTGGTGTTGTTTTGAGAATCCAAAGCCTTTTAAAGAACTATGGAATCCAAGTTTTTGTTTTTTTCTTCTATGAAAACATTAATTACCTACAATCTGACTTGGACATAGCTTATCTTCTTTAGCTTAGGGTCAAAGCTATTTATCATTTCTTGCAGGTATTTACTATCACCTGCAGATAGGGCTTCCTGATTGGCCAAATGTCACTTGAGAAACACAAGGCGTTTCTGCACAGCATTGAACTTAACTTTTTACTGAAATTCTAATTTGTGAATCTTTGAGTCATTTGCAAGTTTTGTTCCCCCAGTAAATTTCTGGTCTCTGATCTTGTAATCTTCTAGTAAGCTGTCAATTTTTAATTTCTGTATTTCATGTTGTTCTCTCAATGTCTCTCATCAGAGGTTTGCAATTAATATGATCTCATTACATTTTATTAATTGCTTTAACATTGAACATTAATGTATTCTGTTGATTTAATTGCCAACGGATTTGTGGATGTAGGTGGAATTCTTTGACCAGCATGTTTTCTCCTCATGGGCAAGGGTTTGGTGAGTATGCAATTAGGCAGGAAAAGTTAGTTACAAGGTTTAACATACTTTACTTCTAGACCCAGTGGGTCATAATGTTCCCAGATCCCTCTAACTATGTGCCTTGGATTTTGCAGTTTTCTTCGGGGGCACTGTATTTCTGGAGTTCTTGCTCTATATTGACCCCTTGTTGGAAATCTGTGTCGTGTGGTTGCCATCCATTCTTGACTCATGTGAAAATTTTTAGAGCCTCAGTCAGGAGCTGTGGTCATACTAGTCCTTTATTTGGTGGAAGGACAGAGGCAAGGATAGAAGAGGACCTCTTGCATCTCAGCATTAAGTGAGCCCTTCCTGTCAGTGGCCAACTATTGACCAAGATGTTCAGGAAGACTAGGAATCACTGCTCCCAAGAACTTTCTTAGGATTCGATGCCTTTCCTCTTTGTGTCTGGAGCCTCTTAAGTTTGACCTCAGAAATGACAGCCTTGTGAGAGTTTTAGGAGAGAGTTTTATTCCAAGGGCAACATAGTACCTATCAGCATCTCAGCCAGGACATAGGGTCATCTCTCAGGTGCCAGACACACGTCCCTCCATGGCCACTTTGGGGCTTCCTAAAGGAAATGCCAGAGCTAAGATGGTCTCTTTTTAAGGCTCCTCCTAGAGAGAGCAGTCCTGAAAATCCCTTACCGGTAAGGGGAACCTGGAGGTAGACACTATGAGTGGATTGGAAGCGCAGGGGCAGGTACAGTCAGATTCCTTGAGTTTCCACTCTGCAGGGAGGCTTGGAGTGACCTTGACTTCAAAACTCTGTGCCTGAGTCTCTTATATGAACTATGATAACATGAAGAATCTTACTTTTCTCACACCACTGTTTGTGAGAATAAAATTTAGATGCATCTGAAAAGTGCTATGTTTATATTGAGTGCTCTGTTACTGCTTTGGATTAGCCATTCTAGGAGGTTTGCAAAGAGGCTGATCCTCAGTGTGACATGGAGTTGTAAAAATACAGATTGCTACATCTTCTACACTCAACTGTGTTAGAAACGGCTCTGGTGCTGAGCTATCTGTGTTTTAAGAGACTCTCCGTGAGTGATTTTGATGATAGGTCTAATTTAGAAGCCATGGGGCTGAACACAGTGACCTGCTAACACTCTGTTTCCTACTCCCCCTCCCAGGGACCAGCTGTGCCACCTCAGCTTTCCTGTCTTTCACATTGAACATTAGCAAGTTAAATCAGTTCTGAGGTCACAGCTCTCCACATACTTAGTGGACGTTTAAATAATACGGGTGATTCTTTACTAACCTGGTGCCCCGTCTGGATAGAAGTCATAATGCGTGATTTACATCTTTCCTTCTGAAACCAAGGTGGTGATTTTCCACTCAGATTTGTGTACAACAAATTGGGTGGATGGCTGCGCAGAGTATCCTTACAGATCTTCATTTCTATCATCTGTATCGTGGTTAGAGTGATTAAAAAGGGACGTTCTGCTTAAGATAAAATCAGATGCTTTTTACTTTATATCTTTTTTAGATTTACAGTGTTGGGAGTGATTGTATGGCATTATATAAGCCAGCTGGAGAATACCATTTCTATTGTGGATGGAATCTCCTGAGTCATTGATTAAATGGTTGGTTGTGACCTGGTGCGGGAGAGTACAGATACAGCAGGATTTGGGGAGCAGAGATTGCTCCCCAAATTGTAGGGGAGATTGTAGTTTCTTCTTTATTGGAGGGATGGTTCAAAATGTGCTTTTTGAATATTAGGCATTTTGAGGAGATATGTAATTGTTAAGTACCAGTATATAGAAAAAAAGAAAAATAAACCTTGACGTTAGACAGTTTGTGAAAGTATAAATGAATTTCAGACATTTATAAAAATAATCAAGGTTACTCATGGTGAGAAGCTGCTTAATTGTAACTTTAAGAGACGTCATTTTGTAGGCCAGCTTGCTCTGATCTCCTTGTTCATTCCTGCCTTGGTCTTGCTGCCTCCTTTTCTGCCTTAGGACATGTGCACTGAGGATCCTGGGTCCTGCTGCCTGTAGGGCTCCTCCTCCTGTCTGCTCCTGGGCTCAAGACCTTCTGGCCTTCAGGTCCCTGCTCAAATGTCCCCTTCTCAGTGAAGAGACACCCACTGTGATCACCCTACATAAAAGTGCAAACTACTGCCACCTCTTCACTCTCAGTTTACCTTCTACTATTTTTTTCACAGCTCTTCTTAAACACAGCTTCACTGAGCAGAAATTTATATACCATAGAAGTCCACCCATTATACAGGTTAATAGTTTCTGGTAAATGTGCAGAATTGTGCCACTGTTACCACAATCTAGTTTTAGGACATTTCTATTACCCCAAAGTTTCCTCGTGCCAGTTTGCAGTTGTTCCCCACTCCCACTCCACCCCAGGCAACCCTGGTGCTTCTGCATCTGGGAGTTTGCCTTTTCTAGGTATTTGAATATTAGGATTTGGCCTTGGGTCACTTTGTGCTATGTAAATAGCACAGTGCTCAGCATGTGTGGTGGCATGGATGAAGGAGCTGCATATTTGTGTGAAATTCAAACATCACCATCTCACTTGTGCTTCTGACCTTATTTGCAGGTAGCTAGGGTGTCAGGACATGAGGAGGCTGGGCAGGAATGGGAAAGAGGTGTGGGGTGCTGCTGCTCCGTCTGTGTTTGTCTGTTGGGTGATGTTCCTGGGGCTCTAGGTGAGTCCCTCCACTGCCCCGAGCTACTTGGGGAGCTGAGCGGACTCCTCACGCATGTTCTATTTGTGAATGATTCCACTATTCTTCACTCAGTTACACAGGAGAACATGGATTCCGCCATTAAGCCCTCTCAGTGTTGTGCCCACTACCTCCTGTGCCTTCCTCTGCCCTCTGTCCTCTGTCCTCACAGCTGCCCTCTCTCGGGCCTTCAGCTTCCTGACGGTCACCCTGTGCCATTCTGCTGTCCCTTCCATCCTTTCCCGGGGGCTGTTGTTGGCAGTGTCTTTAGAAACTTGGCTTCCTCCTTCTCTCCTTTCTAAAGTCTCCCAGTGATTCTTTAAGACCTTCGGCCTAATTAGTCTCAGAAAGCATTTCCCCCTCCTGCCTTCTGATTCTTCCCAGTGTGAACTGTCTCTCTTTCTTGGACTCTATAAATAGCAAACTTTCAGGAAATACTGATACCTACACAACCTTTAGTGTCATATATGTCTAGTTCCTAAGCCTCCTTGTGAAGTACTGTTTATTTAAAACAAACAAAAAACCCTTAAAACTTGTAGGAGTTAACTCTTCGAAGGAATCCAGTAATTTATCTGTATATGTTTTCTCAAGGTGGGTATTCTTAAAATATTTCCTAAAATTTATCAAGATTTTCTCTGGCCACCAGCATAGAAAAGGAAAGTTGTAGGATAAATTCTACAGTGGGAACAAACCAGATATGTCTGGCTAAGGCTTACCAGCTTTAGGACCAGACTTCAGCTCCACTGAGTCCACTGTCCTGCCAGAGGGTCCTGGGGCCCCTGGCCAGGGCTGTCAGTGGTGGTGCTGGGGCAGAGCTAGGTCCACAGAAGGGCTTTCTCTTCTGGGCTATGCCACCTGCTCATGTGCTTCTGGTGTGCTCCAGATGTCAGGTCCATTCTCTGTGCTGTTGCTCCTGCTTCGGGCTGCTCTGCTGCCCCTTGGTGACCCGTGACCTTAGGCTGCCTTAAGACTATTGACCCCACGGCCAGTGGGCTTTGTCTGCTTGTAACCCCCCTTTCTTCCTGCAGTAGCAGCAAGGTGGGGTGGGGGTGATTGACGGAATGGCTTTGATGACAGCCCTAAAGTTGAATCCTGGCTCTTTTATATGCTAGTTATTTGGTCTTGGGTGAGTTACGTATTTCCTTGAACCCTCATGTTCTCTTCTGTATTGTGGGGACAGCTGTACCTACCTGGCAGTATGATCATGTGGCTCACGACCAATATTGGACATTCATCTCATTGTCCAGTTCCTCCACAGAGTCAGCGCCCAGGGAATTTTTGCTGTTGATTGTTATCTTTTTTTTTTTTTTTTTTTTTTTGGAGATAGAGCCTCAAGCTATCACCCTGGGTAGAGTGCTGTGACGTCACAGCTCACAGCAACCTCCAACTCCTGGGCTCAAGAGATTCTCTTGCCTCAGCCTCCCAAGTAGCTGGGACTACAGGTGCCCACCACAACACCCCGCTATTTTTTGTTTGTAGCCGTCATTGTTGTTTGGCGGGCCCAGGCTGGATGTGAACCTGCCAGCTCAGGTGTATGTGGTTGGCGCCTTAGCTGCTTGAGCCACAGGTGCCGAGCCTGATTGTTATCTGTAAGTGAGCTTGGAGGGCCCAGGGTGCTCCCCTTTCTTGGGGAGAGCAGGCACTTCTCCCTTTATCACCACTCTGATGTGGGGGAACCGTGAAAGTTGTCATCTTTTTGACTATTGTCTATGTTTTTCCAGTCCTTGGTCTCTCTTTGTTGAGATCCCATGCAGCAGAGAGAAAGTAGGACCCCACTTCTGATGCAGTGATCAATAGGAATTTATTAGGAATTTAATACACCTGCAGGTGCACCTACAGTGGGCTGTTGTTGGGGCCAACAAGCAGCCATGAATGGAGAATTCAAGGGGTTTATATACTTTAATCTTTGCTGAAGCAAGCAAGCTTGAACAGAAGCCGAAATATTGTGGTTGGCATAGCTCAGCACAATTTGGGTCACAAGGTAAGGGGTACATGCATTAGGGTGAGGGTACATATTGCCTCACGGGTCATAAGGTGCATTAACTCATGGATCACAAGATGGGGGTCACATAGTTCAGAGGGGTGCAAAGCGGGGGTACATAGTTCAACATAAGTTGAGAAAGTCTCCAAAGAACTTGGGACTTTCCACCAAGCACTTTTTCTTAGTAATCAACCCCTCCCTGCAGACTTCCTTAATTCTAGACTGCTTCTTGGACTCTACCTCCCCACCCTTATGGGGGCTGGGACTAAAAGGCTTAGAAGAGGTTTCCTTTTCAAGGGTAGGGGGCTTGTTCCCCACTGGTCTTAGTGGAGAATCAAGGGGGTCTAGCCATGACATCTTGATGCTGACAAACAGCTGTGACATGTGGGATGTACCCGACTCACTCGTGTGATCCACGTTCTCTTTCAGGGTGAAAGTTATAAAAGTGCTCTGTGCTGTTGTCGCTTCTTAAATATGTTGCCTTTGGTGTTTCTGCTTAGAAGAGCATTGCAGTTTTGTTATTACTGGTGTTCGAGGCTGTCAGGACATTCCCTTGGCACATGGTTGCTGGGCACTTGTCCAGTGTCAGGCAGAGTGCCCAGGTGCTGATGAGCCGGGTGAGGGAGACCGTCAGGGCCTTATCGTCTCCCAGCTGACACTCCAGTGCAGGCGATGGGCCCTCACCACGTGAGCTCACAAGGAAGGGTGAAATTACGATGGAAATAAATGCTGAGGATGGTGCTATGTAAAGTGTAAAGCAGGGAGTTTGACCTGCTCTAGGGCTGGTGAGGAAGCTGGTCCTGAGGAGGTGGGTTCCTACGGGGTTGAGAGACGTCTGGAGTTAAAAAGGTGAAAGGGAGGCAGTGGAGAGAATGTTTCAAGTAAAAGGGAGAAAAAAATCCATGCAGAGGCTGGAGGAAACAGAGCAACAGCAAAGTATTGTGGGGTGCAATAAAGCCAGGGGCAGTGCGGGGGAAAATGGTGCTGGGGGCAGGGAAGGACCACACCTGGCCTGTAAGGATACCAGTTTTATCCTAAGAACATGGGAAGGATCGTAATCAGGAAGTAACAGGGAAGGCTGATAATGGCTCCTGATGGCAGGAGAGCACTAATCAGTGTGGGAGGCACTGGCGTTCAGTGCTCTGGCTCAGATCAGAGATGATGGTCGGATCTTACCCTAGACAGATGGGCAGAGAAGAGGAGAGAAACTGACTATTTAAGGACGATTTACGAGGTAAAATTTTACATGTGTGGGGTGGTGCTGTCATTCCACACAACTGCAGGGGAGCAGGTACTGATGCATCCAACTGCCTGAGTGGAAATAGTGTCCACACAACCCCACGTACCATTTCCTA
>NW_003852527.1:4446670-4448709 GCF_000181295.1 Otolemur garnettii | reverse complement strand
TACCATTTCCTACAATGATGTGGGTAGAGGTACTGTCCACACAACCCCACGTACCATTTCCTACAATGATGTGGGTAGAGGTACTGTCCACACAACCCCACGTACCATTTCCTACAACGACCTGGGTGGAAGTACAATCCACACAACTCCACATACCATTTCCTACAATAATGTGGGTGGAAGTACTGTCCACACAACCCATGTACCATTTCCTACAATGACGTGGGTGGAAGTACTGTTCACACAACCCCATGGGTGGAGGTGCTGTTCCATTAATCCAAGGTAGAGATGCTGTTCCCCACAATGTATTGGTGCTGGTGCCATTTGCATGGGTAGTAGTATTAATCTATTAAAATTGTGTGGTTATGGCAAAATTAAATTTGATCTGTCTTTTTTTTTTTTTTTTTAAAGAGACAGGTTCTCACTCTGTTGCCTAGGCTGGAGTGCAGTTTGAGGCTAGATCATAGTTTGCTATAGCCTCAAACTCCTGGGTTCAAGCAATCTTGGCTCAGCCTCCCAGGTAGCTAGGATAACAGGTGTGTGCCACAATACTGACTAATTTACAAACTTTGTTTTTAAAGAAGGTGTCTCTCTATGTTGCCCAGGCTGGTTCTGAACTTCTGGCCCCGAGAGATCTTCCTACCTTGGCCTTCCAAAGTGCTAGGATTATAGACATGAGCCGCTGTACCTGGCCAATATGAAAAGCTGTTTTTAAAATGTTGAAACGAAGATTATAAAATGGGTTACTTTATGTTTGGCGTGCATGAAAGACTCTGGGCCTGTGATAAAATTTTTGCTTGGGATTAAAATTGCCTAGGGAAAGAGGACAATTAAATTGAAATTTTTTTTTTTTTTTTGAGACAGAGTCTCAAGCTGTTGCTCTGGGTAGAGTGCTGCCTTGGTATCACAGCTCACAGCAACCTCCAACTCCTGGGCTCAAGCGATTCTCTGGCCTCAACCTCCCAATAGCTGGCACTACAGGTGCCCACCAGAACGCCCATCTATTTTTTGGTTGTAGTTGTTGTTTGGCAGGCCCGGACTAGATTTGAACCCGCCAGCTCCATTGTACGTGGCTGGCACCCTAGCCACTGAGCTACAGATGCTGAGCCAATTAAATTGAATCTTAAGGGACTATTGCACTTAATGATTCGATAGAGAGAGATGAGAAAAAAGGAACAAGGAAAGGTATAGCCAGGGAGGAAGGAAAAATACTTCAAAAGAATGGAATTATAGAAGCCAAGGCATTAGTGTGATTCAAGGAGAGAGCATTTCATGATGTGGAATCCCACCAACATCCAAGAAGTAGAGGAGTGAAAGTAACAACTGGATTCGATGCCCATCAAGATAAAGTGTGCATGTGTGACTTGGAAATCAGAGGCAGCTTGCAGCCAAGACCCGACCCCTGTGCCACTGCAGGAATCCTGGAGCTATACTAGAGACCTGCTTGAGTAACTGCAAGAAGGCAGAGCTTCCCAGCTGGTAGAACAGAAAAGAAGATGAGTTACAGAAAACAGGAAATGACTTGTTTCTTGCACAGCGGTCTTTACAGTAAGATTTTTACCTACTTTCTAAATGCTGTATGCTCATTCATTTAGCAGACTTTATGGGCTAATCTATACAGAGGCAAGGTGAGAGGTGCATCCTTCCCTGAAGACACTCAGAGCAGAGAGGAAAGTTTAACAATGATAGGTCTGTAACTGTCATCTAAGCACAAGGTAAGGGAAACATCACTCACACAGGAATAAATTATTGGCATTGAGAAAAGTGAAAGTTAATAGACAATGTGGAATGCACAGATCAAAAATAGAAATGTGAAATACACAATCAATCATGCATGCCTGGGGTTAGAAGCTGCTGGAAATCTCAGATATTTTAACACCCTGGGTTTTACTTAGAAGGCCACAGATAGCTGTTAGTCTTTCTTAGGTATAATTTCTTCCTTTGTACTTTGGTAAACAAATTTTCAAGTGTTTTTTCAGAGTTTGCTTACAAGGTCAAAATTTTGAAACATAAATTTCTCTGGAAATGATTTTAAAGGT
>NW_003852527.1:4445535-4446270 GCF_000181295.1 Otolemur garnettii | reverse complement strand
AACCTCCAACTCTTGGGCTTCAGTGATTCTCTTGCCTCAGCCTCCCAAGTAGCTGGGACCACAGCTGCCACAGCGCCCGGCTGTTTTTCGGTTGTAGTTGTCATTGTTGTTTGGGAGGCCTGGGCTGGGTTCAAACCCACCAGCTCTGGTGTATGTGGCTGGCACCCTACACACATTTTATTGTGTGAATAAATAGCCGCTGAGCTATAGGTGCTGAGCCTGGGGTTGCTTTTGCTCAGGCTGGTCTTGAACTCCTGAGCTTGAACTCCTTCCTAGAATGCTAGAATTACAGGCATGAACCACTGTACCTGGCCAAAGCTATCATTTCATTTGTCTAGACTATATCTGAGTTACTCAGGAAACCTATGGAAAGAATTAAATTGGATTAAGTATAGCTAATTTTTAATGGAAATATCAATAAGCTTCCCCCAAAATACAAGAATCATGATATTTCATAAATCAAATATCGAAATCCATGTTTCACCACTTCCTAGATAGAAAGAATTATCAAGCCAGGTGCAGTGGCTCACTCCTATAATCCTAGCATTCTGGGAGGCTGAGGCGGTTGGATTGCTTGAGCTCAAGACTTCGAGACCAGCCCGAGCAAGAGCAAACCTGTCTCTACTAAAATTAGAGAAACTAGCCTGGTGTTATGGTGGGCACCTGTAGTCCCTGTTACTTGGGAGACTGAGGCAAGGGGACCACTTGAGACTAACAGTTTGAGGTTGCAGTGAA
>NW_003852527.1:4429003-4444614 GCF_000181295.1 Otolemur garnettii | reverse complement strand
CTCCATCATGCAGCGAGGTAGAGATGCCTTTTGTTGTTCTCTGCTCATCTGATGTGTTTCCTTCATTTGAAAGTACACTAATAATAGAAGTTGAATCTTCAAGTGTTATTGCTGAAAAGGACATTAGCATTGAGAACTTGGTGCATGGTGGCGGGGTGGTGTTAATTAAGGGTATCCCCTCAGTGTCACCTTAGAATCCCAAGGAAGGAGGGAGGGGGGAAAGCGTAGATTGAACAGCCTTTGTCCAGGTAATTCTGATACCAGCACCTCCCTCTCCCTCCATCTCTAATCCTTCGTTGTCCCTGTTCTGCAGAGAATCACTCACTAATGCAGATCGGCTTCTCAGCTAGCCTGAGTAATGCGGAGAGCACCTCTTTACCTCTCTCCTGCCCACACACTGTGGTTAAAAATTAAACGCCCAGTGTCAGGGATTTAGAGGAGGGGCAGTAGGCAAAAAAGAAGAGAGAAATGAAACAGATTGTCGGTGTCCCCTCTACACATGCGCACACACCCACCCTACCTGTACACACATACACACCTGTACACACTTACATATACATATGTAATTCACATGCACACACCTGCGTGTGCACACACACACTACCTGTACACATTCATATATACACACGCTCACACCTGCACGTAGACACATAGGCACATGTACACATATACCTGCACACAAACATATACACACATACACTCACACACACCTCTGCTCACACATACACACACCTGCACATAGATACATAAGCACACACATATACACACTTACACATTTTCATGCCCTACCTTGGGGCAGGGTGCTGTGATGGGCCCATTCTTCTTTTCCACAGACTGGATTTGGCGGATGGTAAATGGAGAGTCCCTATTCTTCTAGTCCCAGCTCTTAAAGGGCTGAACCTCTTGGTGTCCTTCACACAGGACCTGTGCAGTAGTGAGATTTTTACTTTTATTTCCGAGAAGAAAACTTGATACTGTTTTGCAAAGGAGATTTTTCACATACATGCAGGCTGACACCTGTTTTATCGGTTCCTGCTGACCCTTACTGTTGGATAACTTCACATGAGCAGTGAAGATTTCTCCCACAGACTGATTAGTTGATAGCTGCACTTTCTGCATGAGGTAGCCAGAAGCCCAGAGAAGCCAACTGGCTTGACCAGGGAGACAGTTACCAGCAGAGCTGGGACAGGACACAGGTCCTCTGAGGTCTCTCCTTCACTGCTTGCTCTTCTTTGCTCTGATGGTCCCTACGCTGCCTCAGACAAACACATTTCATAAGCCTTCACCACTTCTTTTTACAGTGAAATACGTTGAGCTTCCTGCTTTTTTCCCTTGCCATATGCACAGACGCTCGCCCTAGCCATCTGGGGAAGGAAAAGTCATATCTGGCAGGGGATGAGTGTGCAGATGCATTCTTTTTATAATTACTCAAAAGAAGGTTGTTGAAGGTATGATTTATTTAGCCAGCTTCTTCAGATCTAGATTCAAAAGCTATTCTCTTATTCAGAAAATATTTTAATTAATTAATTTGTTTGTTTTTGAAGCAGTCTTGTTTTGTTGCCCCAGATAGAATGCAGTTGCATCATCATAGCTTACAGCAACCTCAGACTCCTGGGCATAAGTGATCCTCCTGCCTCAGCCTCCCAAGTAGCTTGGAGTAGAGGCTGGTGCTACCACGCCCACCTAATTTTTTCTATTTTTGCTAGAGATAGGGTCTCACTTCTGCTCAGGCTGGTCTCAAACTCCTGAGCTCAAGCAATCCTCCTGCCTCCGCCTCCCAGGGTGTTAAGATTTTAGGCGTGAGCCACTGCTCCTGACCCAGAAAATATTGCATTTTGTATAAGACTGTCAGAATGTTAATTCTTTCTCAATCTGTAGTGTCATTTTTCAGCATTTGTCTCTGACTTTAGTGGCTCCCTGAAAGCCAGTACAGCACCAGCATTAATTTGACCCCCGGCTGTACTCATTCCTTGTCAGTTCCTATCCTCCAGGCTGTTGCTCTTGGTTATATCAAAGATGGGAGCAGCTGGAATCAGACGCCTGTGATTATTAAGATGGTAATTACTGATCATGCAGACACCAGCAATATTAACTACTGTTTAAATAATTAAAAATGTAACCTATGAGGCATGCAGGGATTCAAGGTGTCAGAATAAAAGGCGTTATCTAGAATGGCCTAGGTAATAATAAGCTGCTTTTGTTCTTGTTTTATTCAGATATTCTAGCTAAAAATGCTGTGTAGGAATGAGGAACCTCCTTAACTTTAAACGGTTTGTCTTTCTTAACTTCTTTACAAAATGTAACTATGTAATAAGATTGTGAGGAGTGCTGTTTAGGGAGAACAAATTAGTTTTCTTAGAAGAGAACTTAATAACTTGATATTCTTCTCTGTCTGCCAAAGTAGATTGATGATGCTGTATACTTACTTTGTACCTCTTAATTTAAAAAGTATTTGTAAACTCATTTCATTTAGTCTCCATGAAAGTGGGGGAGGTAGTTTTACCCCTGTATAAATAGAGAAATAGATGTTGGTTCGTAAGAGCTAAATGATTTGCCCAAGTTGTATGAATAGTAAGTTGTGAAGTTGGGTTAGAATACAAGATATGTCTGTGATTTCATAACGCTTTCCAAGAGTGTGAAATGGTAGGAGACTCTATAACATAGCCTTACTATATTTGGGGAAATATAAGAAATGCTGTCTTCTTTGGTAGAATCTACTGGATCCACTCTTTATCAGAAAGGTAAGTAGTTCTATGAAGGAAAAGTGGACCCACAGAACTTTCCTTCATTAGAAAAATGTCTTTACTCTTAAATTTATAACTCTGACACTCTAGCATGACTTTGTTAACTCTTTTCACTATAGATGATTCAAGTATAGATTTCTGCCTATATTGAATAATTCAAATGTTTCTTTACCAAATTTGTAAATACCTTGTCAGAATTCCTCTGAAGATTTTAATTTGGAAAGCATTTCCTTAAGAGATTAGATGCAGCTTCTATCATGTCATTTTTATTTATTGTTGTTCTTGATTTTAAACATTGTCCTTTCATTCCAGCACATTACATGCCCAGCTTCTCATGCCAGTTGTGGACAGGGCATAGCAGGGCTAATTCTGACATTTTCCATTGCTTACCATGATGCCACATAAGTCGAAGCTGTGCTTCTCAAGAGCTGCAAACCCACATCCACCTCCCTGAAAGCAGGAATCCCAGCATGCACCCTAAGACTGGGGTATGTCTGGAAAGTTTATGGGGCACACCCTTTTAGAGATGGCAGACCTTGTGGAGAGAATAAAAGCTTTAATGTGGGCTGGTGTCAGAGCAAAATTCCAACTATAGCATGGTGCTGTCACCCAGTTGTTCCCTGGCGCAAGGATACTCAGCTGAAGTCCAAGTCCAAGAAAGGGGGGATGCTTTAAAAAGAGCAAGGAAGAGTTAAAAAAAAAAAAAAAACCAACACACATTGTTTTACTGAAATCCCTGTGGGACCCTGAATGTATGGTAACATTGGTGACTTGGGCAGTGCTGGACTTAGAATTTTGGTTACTATAGGAAAGGGTGTTTTTGGAAGTGTCTCCTTCAGAGAAGTGCGTTGTGGGTCTTAGAGGAATCACAGGCTTTGCTGCCTGTGTCAGAGGTTTCGACAAGAGCCCACGCCCCGTCAGTGTCCACATCAGTAGACTGTGTAACAGGCATTGTTGCATAGAGTGGACTGGCAAGAATATGGGGGCCAAGAGGGCATTAATGGTTTTGAGAGTTCATGGCACAAACCTTGGAACTAAGGAGCTTGTCTTCCCTGTATAGTTGAAGTTTCTGTAGTTAAGAGTGGAGTCAAGGCTGGACAAGAAATGTTTCATAACAGTTTCTAATGTCTCAGTTTTAAGTTAAGTGGTCTGGGAAATAAAGGTTTATACAAATGATAATGTGATTTATCTTGTTTTATGAGAAAAATGTAGATGGTATCAAAGCAGTATCAACAGAATTAGTAAGCTTTCAGACATTTAAAATGTGAGTTTATTTAGCAAAAAAAATTTTTTAATTACTGTTTTCAGTGATACTTGCTATTCTAAACAATGTAACATTTCAAAATAGATATATAACATCTTTTTTTGTTAAAACTTTTTTTTTTTACATGAATCCTGTATCCAGATCCCATTTACTTTCCCAGTTTTACTCAAAGCACTGATTACATCTTGGCATATCATATAATTTACTTATTTGCCATGTTTATTGTTTATCTGTCTCCTTGTGTAGAAATTAAGGTCCATAGAGAAGGCATTTTGTCCATTCTGTGACATGTCCCAAGAGCCTGTAACAGTACCTGGACATAGTGGCCTCTAAATGAACACTTGCCGGTTCTTAAGTCAAGAATCTGCCACCCTGCACATGTGCTTGGAATTATTTTACCTGTTTTGTGAGGAATAGATGATGAGTAATACAGGACTAGAGAATTTTTATGATATTGATAATTGGGCAGACACAAAGTATGGGAGAGAGCCACGTGTTGCCAGGTCACTTCTAAATTTGCATTTTTCACCTTATGTTTTTGCCTTTCCTGCCAACCCTACTCCCATTAGACCCTGAAGTAGCTTCCTACTGAGGTAACAACTCTGTCTTCTCATAATTCCCTTTCCCATTCTTAGGGATGGACAGATGTTTTCATACCCTGATTATTTAGAGAGGAAAAAAAAGAGTAAGGGTTAACTTAAGAGAGAAATGTCTGATAAAAGAGAAAAAGAAAACGAATGGCCATAGAATTAGCCATGAACAATAGAAGGAAAATGTTGGCTTCTGTAGAACTACTAAGAGTGGGAACACATTTAATTCTAAACTTTCTTGGCAGTCATTACAAAATAAGAAGCTTGATTAGTTACTTGGTTTGAAGCATTTATAAATGTTAAAAGACATTTAACTGGGAATGCCTCAGTCTGAGATGGCTGTGGTACTTTGGGTTCCCACATAAGCAAACTGAAGCCCAATGTAAACAAGAAAATAAAACTTAAGCTTAACCAACCCCAAATCACTGATTAAGCTATGGGAACTTTCCACTGATTTCCACTGATTATATCTGTGCTATGCCAATCAAGTAACTTCTTTACTTTGTTTTTGTGTTCAGCCTAAAAAGCCTACACTTACGCTGAAGAGCCAAGTACTCTGAACCTCTTCTGGTTCTGGGTGATGCCCAATTCATGAATCTGTCTTTCCTCAATAAACTGTTAAATGTAATTTGTCTAAAATTTATCTCTTAACATAAATAAAACCAAGTGTTCAGGAGCATTCATGCAATTCATTTCTTTATATTAGGAGCAGAAAGAAATCTTTCTCAAGGATTCTCATGAAAAGGATACTATGTAATACCAAGCATCTTTACAGGATTATCATATCACTTCTCTGAGGCTTTCTGTTATGCCCAGTATATGACAGTTTGGGAGTACAGGTAGGGAGGTAAAATAGGTAAGGAAAATAGCCTTTTGTTAGCATAATAGTGATGACAGGTAACACTTTCATGGATTTTATGATTTTAGCATTCTTTATAGTACATTTCTTAGATTGAACTATTTGACTCTTATAAACATGCTGAGAGATAGGTCCTGTTATTAACTCTATTTTACATAATGAGGAGACTGAGGCAGAGAAGAGTTAAGTTCTTGCCCAAGATCATATTGGTTAGTGGGTTGAGATTTGAAACCAGACAGTTTAACCATAAAGTTTGCATTCTTATCCTTGTGCTAGATGCCATTCTGGAATCTAAGGCTAGATTTCAGAGGATCCAAAAGAGAAATGCTTACTCTGAACATTTTTCAGAAAATTGCCTGTTACAGGTGACATCTTAGAAATTATTGAACAATCATGAAAGAGATTTTGCTCTTGGAAAATCCTTGAAATCCAGCTATTGTGTGTTACTAATACTGGAGGCAACACAGTCTGGATGAGAGGTGTGAACGCTATTCAGACTTGCCTGTTTCACTCCTGGCTCTACCATTTCCTAGCCTGGTGACCTTGGAAAAGTTATTTCTCTTCAAACTTGAGGAGGCTGGGTTCATGTCCTCTGCTTGGTAGACCACCATAGTTTGTGTTCCTAGAAGGTCCTCCAGAGAGACCAAACTTTTTGGTTTTGCTTTAATGACATGGATAAAAACTATTTAATCAGGGTGGTACCTGTGGCTCAGTGGGTGGGGTGTCTGCCCCATATACCAAGGGTGGCAGGTTTGAACCCGCCCCTGGCCAAACTGCAACAAAAAAATAGCTGGGCATTGTAGCAGGCACTTTCAGTCCCAGCTACTTAGAAGGCTGAGGCAAGAGAATTCCCAGGAGTTGGAGGTTGCTGTGAGCTGTGTGACGCCACCGCACTCTACCAAGGGCAATCAAGTGAGACTTTGTCTCTACAAAAAAAAAAAAAAAAAAAAAAAAAATATATATATATATATATATTTAACCTAGACATCAGAAAATTCCCCAGACAGAAAATTTTTGTGATGTAGGTGTGGCCATATCTATATATTTTTGTGATACATAATTACTGAAAATATAAGGATATAGTTTTAGTGCATTTCTTTATGGAAAAACTTGATGGTTTTGTTTTCAGTGATAGTATTCAGCAGTTTTATGTAGAGGACATCACAAAGGGCAGTAATGTTTTGGTTAGAGAATATACTTCAAAAAAACAACATGTGATCATAGACTTTGTGCATTGGGAAATTAGTATTGATGAAGAAAGAATGCAACTTCAATCATTGTGATGGATTTGACAGCCTTTTTCCCTTCGACCTCCCCCGTGCTATTCTCTCTGAGATTCATCCTCCCACTTGTCAAGCTAACCCAAGCCTGTTGCCTGAGCCAAGAAAACAGACTCCCCTCCCCTCCTCCTCTTCTTCTGACTCATGCCAAAAAGTCATGTAGCAATTCAAAACATTTCCCAAATTGCAAAACATAATGTGGGAAACTTTCTTCTCTCTGACTTTGAAGTATTTTGATGTTTGTATGGTTAAGTGAGTGATAGTTTAGCTTAACTTAATTTCTCCAGAGGCTTCTAATCACTCAAATTCCATAAATGCCCAGGGATTGGATCAGATTGTAGTGTTTTGTGCCTTGTAGCACTCATTGCTGTCCAGTGTTTCATTGATTTCTTGTTTGTCTATATCATTTTGTCATTCCAGAATGTAATTTACTGAAAATAGGGACATTGTCTTGTTTTAAACTTTGTCTCCTAGAGGGAGTGGCACATAGAAAGAGTTAATAACTATTTTTAAATGAATGAGTGTTTCTAAAATTCTCATGCATTTCCCTTCATTTAAATTGGATCTCCATAGCTCCAGCTCTGATGTTCTGCTCAGCCAGCTTTCTTTTTGTGCCATTCTTTTTCCGCTGTCTTTCACATCTGTCCACACTTGTCCTTGTTACGCATTCACCCAGAACCAGAGTCTCCGGATCCATTTCTGTTGTTGCCACTGTATTTTTGTATAAAGTTCACTGAGTTAGTATTTGGTAATTTCATTTTAATTTTTAAAAAAATTGTCACTATTTCCACTTGACTAAATCATAGTGGGGTTGTACAAATTATCAATGATGGCTCTTATTTCATTAGATAATGTCTTAGAAGTTCCTTGGGGAGATTAATGATTTTGCATTGTTTATATAAAAATTCATAGTGTAATTGGTATTGTGGTTCAAAATGTATAACTTATTTTTCTTTCACTTTAAATTTGAATATTTTCAGAGGTATTTAGTGATATCAGTTGGAGCTAAGGAAGGGAAACTCAGTATGTTTATGGAGTTTGCCACAGATTATTGGAATTAAATATCCTGACTTTAAATTTTGTTGCTCAAATCAATTTTCTGTGTGTCCTCTGATAATTGTAAATTTATGACAATCGTGTTTTGAGTGCTCACTGTATTTGCAAAGTGCCTCATCGTGCCCTTTGTTATTCTGTAAAATATGAGACAATGTAATATTGTCTTAAAACCAAGGACTCTTACCCACAGGAGTTTTTTCAAAGTCAAGATTTTTTTTTGGCCTGGGCTGGGTTTGAACCTGCCACCTCTGGCATATGGGGCCGGCGCCCTACCCTTTTGAGCCACAGGCGCTGCCCCAAAGTCAAGATTTTAAAGCAATGTTTATTTTAAGATGAAAGTGAAATTCTGATTTTTTGTTTTCATATCTGAAGTTAGGATTATGTGCATATCTTACAAGAGACTTGGAAGTGCCTTTTCAATGACAGAGGTGTTTTTGGAGGTATTTGGAATTTTCGCATTTGTCGTAAAAAGCCCCCAAACTCCCCAAACAATATATTATAAGCTCCCCAAACAAGAACATATTATAAACAATACATTTATTAGTAAGTCTTCTAGGAATAAAGCTCATTTAGGCACAGAGATGAGTGGGATGTGGTCCCTGCCCCTATAATTCATAGTTAAGATGTCAGTTAACATGTAACTCAACCCAGATGAAGGAGCTTCACCTCATGCCCACGTTCATTCTTCTACCTTACATCTCTTTTTAAAAAAGAAAATTATGCTTTAAGTGATAGCTTTTATCAATTGTCATTAAAAAACCCAGACACTTAGGTTTAGGAAGTCATTTTAATCTTTTTCTTTTTATATGCATGCCTGGCATGGTAAATGCTATGTAAATGTTGAATGAGTGAGTTAATGAGTGAATGAGTGCCTGGTTAGTGAATGGTTAGTTATAGTAAATTCTTTCTTATTCAACTTAGATCTGAGACCAAATATTCTGTCTGAGAGAATTAGCATGTTTATCACATGGAGCATGAATTAACGTAATTGAATAGATCAGTGTTGTCTTCTTTGCTGTAGACATTGATCTTAGTAACATCTCCAAGAGGGAAAGCCAGACAGAGTAAAAGAAGAGAAAGAGAGTTCACCCCAGCCTGAATCAAGGATTAGCGAACTCCTATCAGTAAATTACAGGCCAAATGGTAAATATTTTAAGCCTGTGGGCCATATGGTCTCCGTGCAATTACTCAATTCTGTTGTTGTAGTGTGAAAATAGCCTTAGACAATAACTAACAGTTGAGTGTGGCTATCTTCCAATAAAACTTTATGTACCAAAATCAGCGGGTGGGCTGGATTTGTCCCAGGGGTGGTTGTTTATCAAACGAGATAGAAGGCTGATCTCTAACTCTTAGACTCCTTAGTCAGCCACTCACTGTTCACAGCCTTGGGAGTTTAGAAGATGTTTCAGGTAAAGTACACTGTTTAATAGTAGACTTTTGCATGAATTTCCTGACCTTGTTAAGGAGACTGGGATGAGAGGTGCAAAGTATCTTTAGCTCCTGTGCCGAAAACCTACAAAGTTTTATAAGTTACATTAGAATTGTGACTCAATCTAAATATAAAGTGGTCACATTTCTAATTTACAACATGACTTTTAAAATTTCATTATTAATAATGGGAAAGGGTACAAGGGTCAGACTCACATGGGCTTCGTGTGAGAATAGGGAAAAAGCCAGAACCAGGTCAGGCTCAGGCAAAGGGAATGGACGAGCCTGACTGTGTGTGTGGGGGTCATCATTTGCCCTATGCACATGGTTCCTGGAGTGTCATGAACTTGTGCTGGGTTTAGCTCACGTCTGTGGCTGCAACAGGGATTTTCAGCCAGTGTGCCATGAGAGACTTTTAGGTGTGCCTTGAAAATTTTTAAAGATCATTAATTAAATTATTTTCAAAAATGTTCAAAGCACAGTCAGTATATTCTTTTTTTTTTTTACTTTTTTTTGATCAATGTAATTTAAATATGCTGTAGAAGTTTAATTATAGGTTCAAATGTGTTATGAGATAAAAAAGGTTGAAAAACAGTGCGCTAGAAATTTGTGAGGGGACAGCCACAGGAAGAAAGTGTGTGACTAGTGCTTGAAGTCAGGTCTGTTTTAAATGGCTCTCCAAAAGGGCTGGGGCATGTTGAGCACAAGTTCATGACTTATAAAACTTTGAGAATTACATATTATGTAGGAAATACCTTTTCTGTTGAAACTGAGCAATTTGCAGTTGCTAAGTTGATAAGAAATCAAGGACAGCTATACTCAAATGCTTGTATAACTCAAACTGCATTTTCATACTATTATCTCATGTATTCTAAGATACTATGAGAATGTCTTCTGTTGTGCAGTCCCAAGCAGAGCGAAATGTGTGTATGAAATCCCCTGGTTTCTGTCTTATCAGCTCTCCTGAGTGACTAGGTGGATTGTCTGCCACTTCCTCCTGTGGCCTGGTGCTTCAGGGCTGGCCTGAGCTGTTCCCTGCTTGGGAGGTGCTCCCAGTTGTAGGAAGGCTCCGGGGCATGGAGCCACAGCAGCTCACGTGCTTGGTGGGATCGATGCCCGTGTAAGAAGACACAAGAGAGAGCTTGCCTCCTGTCCCTGCTCTCCACCAGGGAAGCAAATGTGGCGACCCTAAGCTTTCATGCTGCACTCAGCTTCTACAATGCCAGCAGCTAGATTTAGATCCAGGGAAATTAGACTATTCCCTGGGAGATACAATGAAACCAACAGGAAAACCTAAAAGGTCTGACATCATAGGTTCCACAAATTAATAGCTCAACTCATTTATTATGGGCTAGCCCTGTGTAATAAACTTGCTCAGAGCTTCCAGATAGCTGTTTTTCTCTTTACTATGAGTGAATATCAAAGGACTTTCAAAAATTTGAAAAGAAGAAAGAGAATCACCAAAGCAAAGAGAACAAAATTGGAAGAAAATTAAAACTAGTTTTTCAGCTGTACAACTCTCTACGTGAACAAATTATCATCTTTTTCAAAGTGTAAAAATAGAAAAAAGATGTTTTCAGACTTGCAAGACACAAGCAATTATCTCTTTAAACACTGTTACCCAGGAAGTTCTAGAGGATATTTTCCACCTAAACAAGGGAGCATACTATGAATAAAAAAGGGGATTCAGGAAACCAAGGATTCAACACAAGAAAGAGCAAAGGAAATCCCTAGGTGATGGTGAAGAAGGATCCCCAAACTGTAACTATGAAGAACACGATTTGCTACATTAAGTCTCCCATTCGTGTTTTCCAAATGGCACTGCCACCCTATTCCCCATCATGAAGCATCTTCCTTGTCATCAAATTACCTCCCAGAAACTTCACCTCCAAATATGATCACGTTGGGTATTTGAGTTTTAACATGAATTTTGGTGGTGGGGGGGCGTTGGAGGGAGGGAGGGACACAGATATTCAGTCCATGGCATCAACCCCATGCCAACACCATCAGTTCCCGAGTCTTCTGGGTAGATAGAATCCTTGACACAAATTGGATTTTTCCTTTGAATCCCCCATTCCCAGATTGGAGTTCACCTTGCTGAGCTATACTAAGTTAGTTATTATTCATTCATCCGTTCTGTGGCTTCAGCAAGTTTTATGGTTCTTATTGCTTTCCTTATTTTCTTTGATATTGTGGGTTTACTTTTGTTGTTCTTTATCTCTTTGCTGTGGTTTCATTGGGGTTATTTTCTCAAGAGGAAGATGGAAAGTTTTTTTTTTTTAAATTCTTAGAATTAGGCTGTATTTTGCAGTCAACATAAACTTTTGTGTGGACTTGTGTTCAGACTGCCATGTTTAGCTTGAAGTCTTAGTAAGTTCCATTTTTATACCTTTTTTGCTAATTAGAAGATTAAGGTTTAGAGAAATGTAGTAACTTCATGAAGGTCATGTACATGGTGTGGGAGCCAGAATGTAGACATAGGCTCTACTTCCAGAACCCATTCTTCCTTCAGGTGTACTGCTCTGGGTCTCCAGCTAGTATGGGCTCCTGGTTTTACAAAGTATAACCTGGGCCCGTCACATCTTTGAGTGTGTTGCACGTCTCATCTCCAAAGCTGCCTTCTCCTTTCTCCCCTCCCTTTAGTGCCTTTCCACTTGGTCTTGACCAGTAGTCTGTCCAACACCAGTCTCTTTAGTAGGAGACTGTGGTGCCGCAGAACATAGGAAAACTGGATTTGCTTCTCAGCCTCTCCAGTTGTCAGCTCCACCCCAAGCATCTCAGCTTGCTGGGCCTCTGCTTTTTCTTCTGAAAAAGGACCCACTGTATCCTTAGGATGCCTGATTGTCATAAGAACCAGCGATACTAGGGCATTTGCATATCTGCTCCTGGCCTCCATGGATCGGCACTTGAGCCATGGCTAGTTCTGATGCTGCTTGCACACATCAGCTTTTCAAAGGGAAAAATAGCATATGATGACTGAAGGTACAACTCCAGCTTTAGAAATTAAAAATGAGGAAAAGTCGTACACCTCTCAGAAGAAGAAAATACAGAATACCTACTGCTGTTAGGGTAACTGCAAATGCAGATGTTATAAGTTCTCTGACGGCGAGGCTATCGTTAATCTTTTTGTATTTCTTTTTTTTTTTTTTTTTTTTACAGCCTTCTTTTTTAAATGTGGTTACAGAGTGAGTTGTACAAAGAAACTCATTATAAGAAAATACAAAGAAAATAAAATTACTTTTAATCCTATTGCATGGAAAAACCAATATTAAAGATATAGTATATAGTTTATTTTGGGCCAATATTTTTCCAAGATATATATGGCTTTTATATAGCTGATATCATTCTGTTTTTTGTTTTTATTTTTTATTTTTTTTTATTAAATGATAGCTCTATACATTAATGCAAACAGGGGGTACAGTGTAGTGTTTTCATATACATTTTGAAATACTTCACATTTTGTTCGGTGATTACTGGAAATGTATTCAGTATTTAGCAAATTTTTGATGGTATTTCTTCATTTGATATTTGTCCATGTTTTAAAGCTCAACAGTAAAATCTTTTCTCTCTTTGAAAATGGACTTTGGATTGCATTTGGATCATAAATTTGGGAACTCTAAACTATAGATTTTCTATTTGCCAGAAGGCAATTATCAATCAGAGGCGAATGGTCATTTCCTGTCTGATTAAGAACTTTTTATGCAGGGTTCTCTAATGAAATAAAATAAATATATTGTTGATGATTTTGTCATAAAGTTACATGTCTGCCATATAACTTAGTGCCATAGAACTTAGAACTTCTTTACTAGCAAAACACTCAAGGTCTACATTGTGCCATCCATGAAGATACAGATGGACAATTTGATTTAGTTTTAATTGAGGTGCGCACTATGGGAAATTCTTTACTAAAATATTTCTCGGCAATATTTTTTAAAAGCACCTCAGGATGTTATAATTGTAGGTTAGGTTATTGTGACAAGACTGTGTAACTGATCCATGCATTTTATGTTTCTATTCTCAGAGGAGTGATGGAGGTAAAAATTAAATTAAAATAAGAGCTGAAAAGGGATGCGCCAGTGCTAATGTGACTGGAAGAACTGACTTCACTATATTTTAATTAGATTCCCGCGGTCTCGAGCTCTATTCATGAGGGTACTTAGATACTTTACCCTTGTTCTTATATAAAAACATTCTAAATGTAACATTTTATTCTTTTAGGGAATTAATTTCATAATATAAAGTAAAACATCGGGGTTCAATATGTGCAAATGATTTGTCATGCTCTTCATTTAAAAATGGAAATACATCGTGCTTTTCTTTTTTCTGCTCTGGGAGATTTTGTGAGAATAATGGCAGTCCGTGAAGTTTCAAAACAGTCAGCAAGTTGTGGATTCTGTTCATAGAGACAGGATGACCAAATAATTTATCATGCAAACTGGGAAATAATAAAGAATAAATGGGATGCAGTTAGTAATTGTACTGGGACAGTGTGCAAACTGTGATAGTCCCAGAATGAATGATCCCCTCATTTAAAAAAAACTGCACTATCTGAGGGAAGGGTTATGGGTGGAAATGAGCCTAGGGAAATAGACCCTCCCCCAATAATTATTTAGAGTCTTGATTATGCTGTGAGTAGGCACGAGCAGGTGTTATTGGGGCGTGTGTGAGAGTAATTAACTTTGACCATGAGGACCAGGGAAGGCTTCCCAGAGGAAGTGACATCGGCATCTGCAGGATGAATAGGAGCAAAGCAGGTAAAAAGGAAGAATAACCGTTCTGAGAAGTGGAGATGATGTCACCAGTGCCCTGACAGGAGAGAACAGTCCACGTGGATGGGTAGGTCTGCATAACTGTGAGCAGAGGACAGGGGTGAGGTGGCAAAACACAAGGCTGGGACTGTTGGCAGGGGTACCATTTTGAGAAGTTTGACTTTATCACAACAGCAGAGCAATGAGATGATCAAGTGAGCTAAGGGCTTTTGCCCGTGTTCATTTGACCATCGTGCAGCCAGGTTTGTTGTTCTCCACCCCCCCACCCCCCCACAGGTGGTGTGTCCCCTTCCCCTGGAGCGGATCCAGCAGCAGGACAGCACTGGAAAGGGTTCAGACATCGGGGTCATGTGGGGTTACAGGGTGGTGGGGTTACCCATGAAGGCAGCATGGTGGAAGGCCTGCTGTTCCAGGCCCCACGGGCCCCCGAGGTGGTCAGTTCTCAGTGCCACGTGTTGCCTGCTTTGTCTGAGCAGAGTCCAGCCTGTCCTAGCCCTAGAGGCAGTGCGGTCAGTGGGCTTGGCACAGCCCATGAATCATGGCAGCTTGGAAGAGACTGGAGAGCTGTCAGCAAGGTCCCTGTCATGTGTGGCCCGCACCTGCCCTGTAGCCTGTATTGGTTTGCTAGGGCTGTGGTAACAAAGGGTCATAGCCTGGGTGGCTTAAACCACAGAAATTTATTCTCTCACAGTTCTGGAGGCAAGAAATTCAAGATCAAAGTGTCAGCAAAGTTTCTTATGCGGCCTCTGTCCTTGGCTTATAGATAAATGGCTGCCTTTTCCTGTGCCTGTGTGTGTCCTAATCTGTTCTTAGAAAGACACCAGTCCTTTAGGATTAGAGCCCCTCCAAATGGCCTTTCTAACTTGATTACCTCTGTAAAGGTCAAATTTCTAAATGCAGCCACATTCTGCATTGGGGTTTAGGACTTTGACAGAGGAATTTCAGGAGATAGAACTCAGCCACAAAAGGGGACACCAGCTTGTGGGGCTGCTCCTTCCGGTCCTTGCTTACTGGCTGCTGGGGATCAGGCAGGCCTAGAGGCATTTGAGTTCATTGGGGAGCAACCTGGTTCTTCACTTCCAGAGCTGAGAGATTGATTACCTTAGGCCGTCTGTGAGCATCTTAGGGAATTGGAAACTCCCTTGTCCTGATGCCCTGTCGGTGTTGCCTTAGCTCCCCCGCCAGGTTCAGGGGCTGGGCTGTTGCTCCCTGGTCTCTTCAGCACTTTGGGGTGTGACTGTGGCCTGAATGTGTTCCCTTTTTTGTGTTAGCAGTGATGTCCTTCAACAAGCTCCTTGACCTCCTTATGCCCTAGTACCTTAATCCGTAAAAAGGGGACAGTAGAATGACTAGTAGATTGAAAAGAGCAAAGAAACATTAGCGCTGCACTGGACACTTAGGTGCTGAATAAAGATTGTCCTGTCATCTTCTTCATCATCATCCTGTCCCTTTAGCATGACACCGAGAAAGGACTGCACTTCCACACACCTGATGACCCATGTGGGTGGAAGACTAACATATTCCCCACACTTTTTTTTTTGAGACAGAGCCTCAAGCTTTCACCCTGGGTAGGGTACCGTGGCATCACAGCTCACAGCAACCTCCAACTCCTGGGCTCAAG
>NW_003852527.1:4402362-4428966 GCF_000181295.1 Otolemur garnettii | reverse complement strand
CCTGCCACAACGCCCGGCTCTTTTTTTTTTTTTTGGTTGCAGCCATCATTGTTCTCTGATGGGCCCGGGCTGGATTCAAACTCGCCACCTTAGGTGTATGTGGCTGGCGCCTTAGCCACTTGAGCCACAGGCACCGAGCCCCCACACTTTTCTTAATGTCACCTGAGAGTCCATTAGGGTTTTTCCCCCAGCCTCTTTGCAGAACTGTCTTTTATAGCATGTTATGTCAGGTAGCAATGACAACCAATGTTTACTGAGTACTTTTCAGTTTCAAAGTCCTTTTGCTTTTAATTTTATCCTCATACTGGCCCTGAGTGGTATGATTTATTATAATATTAATTTTATATATGACAAAAACTGAATACTAAAATTAACCAACTTGCCTAAGGTTATGTGGCTGGCAAGTGCTGGATTTAGGACACAGAAACCTCCTTTTCTCTTTTATCCTTGTTTTTGATTACATAGATTCAATGTGCATGTTTATTATAGAAACATAAGAAAATATAGATAATTGAAATAAGAGACTTCATATAGTGATATATATTCTTATAAAAATAAATATAATTTGTATTGATTTGATTTGTTTTTTTAATTTGTAAATTTTTTATGTTAATAGGTGTATATCTATGTCATCATTTTAAATTACAGCTTGGTTTTCCATTGAGGGCAGACCTTAGTTAACTAATTATTCATACATACAGTACTTCTATTTTTTGCTTATATAAACAACCCTTCAGTATAATGCCTTTTATACTTATCTGACTTTCTTCCTTATGGTGGATTTGTAGATGTGGAGTTTCTGGATTAAGAGTTTGCACATTTGAAGACCTCGGTACATGAGGTGCCCTCTGGCCCGGCCTGCTTGGACGAATGTCATTTTCCTTATTCTCTTTGCCAATATCATTCTTTGCCATGTGATTGGAAGGAAATGGAATCTCATTTTTTATTTATTGACATTTTTATTACTAACCAGATTGATCATTTGTATATGAGGTCAGATAACTAAGTCCGTGAACTTGTCCTGGAAGGGCTCATGAGAAGAGTTAAGAGCCTTGGTTAGTTAGGAAGTAATTTATGTCCCGGGTATGGGAACAGTGCAAGGAAGTGAGAGGAGGGAGTAGAGATCTTCCTGGCTGGATCTCGCAAGTGGCCATGCTGTACATTGCACTAACTGTGAAGGAAATTTTTATGCAAACAAACTTATCTGCTTGTAAATTTTAATTTTAATACAGTGGGTAACTATGTAGCAAATAGTAAATAATAGGTAATAAAAATAGTAAAGTAAACATCTGACCTTTTTAAGTGGTGATTCATCCTTAATTCATTTTAACTCACCTTTAAAATGGTGTCGATTCACTAACTTTTGAAAGATGTAGCAGATAATTAGGTTCTTTTAGAGAAGAGCTAATGTAATGAATTGATCTCCAAACAATAAGTGTCTGTAGAAGGGAATTTCATTTCCCTTATGATTTTTTTCTCATGATTTTTGATGATTGTGTTTAAAATGTATGAAAAATATCAAATTAAATGTGCCCTTTACTTTTGGATTATTTTAACTTATAGGATTTTTGTTCTCTATTCACCTGATTGTAAGGAGCGTTTTAAATAAAACATTGGACTTTTGGAAAGATTAAAGTGTTTTCCCTCCTTGTAATAATAAATATTCCTTGCTATTTTAAAGCTCTAGTGTCCATCTCTGTTGGAGTTTGTGTGAGGCCATAAGAGCCTGGGGTTTATAACCCAGATTCTGGAAAGAAACTGTAGCAACATTAGGTTGCTGAGCAAGTCTCTTAGCTAATTAAACAAAGTGCCTTAATTATTCTGACCGCCTGTGTTAATCAGTCATAATGGATTAATCAAACATGATGGTCACTTAAGGTTTGTCAAGACTTACATTAGCAATGAGTGAAAGTATAGACATTCTATTTTTAATTAGAAAATGAAAGATAAAAATATAATTCTGTGGAAAATGCTCAGAATAACCTAATGTTAAATAAAATGGAATATTTAACCAAGTTGTGATATACTGCAGGAAGTATTAGGCAATCCTAGCAATTGAGGGTGTGTATACAATTTAACATGTACTGTATTTGAGTCAGATTGCAAATCACAGCTTTCTCTTTTCTGCACATCAGCAGAAATAGGCACAGCTTATGTTCCTAAGCATTTCTTCCTGTGATTGCTTTTCAAAATAAAACTGAGACAGAAGGAAGCCTGTTTAGCTTATCCAGATTATAATTAATTTTGCCACTTGGGTGGCAAATGGGAGCTAGACCCTTTAATGAGAGTTGTAAAGTATGTAGTCATGGACCAGGTCCCAGACTATTGAAATAATTTATTTTTCTATTTAAAGTTACATCAGTGATTGCTACTTGGGAGGCTGAGGCAGGAGAATAGCTTAAGCCCAAGAGTTTGAGGCTGCTGTGAGCTGTGACACTACGGCACTCTACTGAGGGCTACATAGTGAGACTCTGTCTCAAAAAAATAAAATAAAATAAATAAAGTTACATCAGTAATTAAAAACAAAGGCAAAGGTGGGGGCAGGGACCAAATGAGTTAAGTATATAGCCAAGGAACAATTTCAAGCCTGTAACTGCCTTCTATTATGTATTTCAATTATGCTAATCTTGAAGCTCCTATAAGAATTCATTTTTATTACCTACTAATTTTTATCATCTCTTTGTGTTACTTTTTCCATCTAGTTTCAGAAATCTTCTCTTTGAATAAGAAATCATATTTCTGTAGATATGTATCCAAGAGGTACTTGATTTTAACTTAATTGCACTGATTGTGTTTGAGAGGACATGTCAACTAGAATTTGTGGTTTAGAGCCTTCATAGCTTTATTTTATCAAATCTTCATTTTTCCCTTTGGCCATCAGATGTTTCAATTTTTATTTTAACATTGAATTAGCTATTGTTGATCTCAAACACATTTTATTCCCTACTCCTTGATGCTTTAATGATATGAAAAACTTAAAAATATCTAGAACCATTGCTTGTTAAGAGTCTTATGTAGAATGTTCTGGTGTTAACAGTAAAACACTCTAATTCTGCCCCAAGATCCTGAAGCTGTAGCATCGGGAAGACCCAGAGCATGCTTTTTTTGTATGTAGCTCATTGTTTTGTATGTGCTCATTTTTCTTATTGTTTTATTCAGCTGGAATGCTGACTGATTGCTCTGCAAACTTCTAAGACTGACACCCTGAGGAACCCTACTGGAGAATGCCGTCTGAATGCTGCCTCAGGTACGCCCTGTAGAAGGTGAACCCTGACAAAGGTGCACTGCCCATGCCAGGACCCAGCACAGAGTGGGGAGGTCAACACCCAATCAAAGGAATAAACTAGTCAGAGCTGTTGTGAATTTACCATGGTGGCACAAGGACTAACCTCTGTGACCTAGTTATTGGTCAAACCTATCTATGTTTCGTGATTCTTTTTTTTTTTGGTTCTTTAAATAAAAATCTTTTTATTATTTAGGATGCTCATCTACTTTGAACAAAAGGTATACTATCTTAAAGACATATAATTAGAAAAAAGAATCAGGAAACTACATATATAGAGAGAGAGAAATAATATATATACATATATATGAATATTGTCCCCTTTAACGCCTTTGAGGAGTACAATGCTCATTCTCAGATTTTTAATAGATATTTATTGAGTCAAGCACTCTGGGCGGAGGATCCAGCTATGAATAAAGCACATAAGATTCCTTCTCTCTTAACAGGTAGATTCTATGGGGGAACCAGATATTAACAAATAATCTCACTAGTCACCAGGCAACTATAATTGTGGAAAGTGCCCTGAAGGAAAAGTAGGGACAGGGACAGTAGGAACATGCCTGCCAGAGGAAGTGCTTTGTACACTGAGGTCTGCAGGGGGAAATATCCTCAGGCACAAAGAGGCTGGCATTTTCCAGAAACTGGTGTGCAGCCCATGAGAAGAGGCATGGTATTTGTTTGAATATTCTCACTGGAGGTATTTGAGTCATCCTCCAGGGAACAGTCAAAAGATGTTCAGAGCAAAGAAAAAGTGACGTGATAAACTTAAGGAATATATATATATATTCGAAAGTATTGGGTCTGTCTGTTAAACAATGACACCAGCTTCCTTCCTTCCATGACTCTGAAGCTATTAGAGATGACTAGTTCCAAAAATGTGTTCAGAAGTGGTGACATTGCATAGCAGGTGTGACGCCTCTGCACTCCCCCGTGAGTCTGTTGCTCTCTCCCCATCAGTGGTTTTCAATGGAGGAGGATTTTGCCACCAGCATACATGGTGCAATGTCCAACAACATTGTCTATGTGTATAACTGGCATTTAGTGGGTAGAGGCCAGGAATCCTCATAAATATCTTACAATGCACAAGGCATAACCCCACAGCAAAAATCGATTTCCCCAGAATATCAGTAGCAGTGAGGCTGAGAAACCCTGCTATAGGTCTGGCGTCCTGCCAGTGTAGCACATGGAGACTATGGTGTCTGTTTGCCACCACCTTGGCCAAGTTATTTATTTCTGGTTACTGATACTAGTGTATTTTTAAAGTGTTTTTTTTTTTTTTTTTTTTTTTTTACTTTAAGTTGGCCATCCTTGTTTTTATTAATCAGCTCTCACCTACCATCATCTGTCTTCCACAGCAGAACCATTGTTAGAATGAATGGTCTTTCCTTCTAGGCCTCAACCCAGAGACTTCCTTTCCCACATCTCAGACTTTCCCTCTGTGTCATGTGAAACTACATGTAGCAGTATAATCACATGTTCTCTCTCTCCCCAAAAAAGTGTTCACTGAAATCTGATGTCCTGTGAGGACCACTTCCCTTTTAGCCCCTCAAGTGGTGCCATTGTTATTCCTCACATCTCATGTATTTCAGGGATGGGTAGAGAGATTGCTGTCACCTCTAGACATAGTCTTGCTTCTAGATCATTATTCCTCAAGGTGGTAGTTCGGGAAAGCCACAAGAAGAAAAACGACAAAGACACACTCTTGTGAAGGTGGTGCCTGCCCCGGTCCCCTCACCCTCTCCTCTGCCTACTGTGGTCAGCTCACTTCCCCTCATGCACTAGCACTTTGGCACCTGACTTCCCACCTTCCTCCCCATCACAAGCCCCTTACGACCTCCCAGGGTGTTCAGTGTTGGCAGGGAAGATCTGCCCCCTCAGCCTGTTTGTGTCCACAGCTCTCTCTCTCTCCACCTGCTCCATGCTCCCACCTTGGTCTTTCTCATTCCCAGGAGCTGCTCTGTTTCTGAAATTGCTGCATCACCTGCTTCTCTCTCACCATGGCCCCCAGCCTTCTGGCCTGTTGATGTCTCTCCTCCACTGTGGTTCCACTTTGACCTCACTGCAGCCTCTGTCTTAGCTCTTGGCCCTGCTACTTTCTACCAACATTTCCCTCATTTCCCTTCTTATCCAGTTTAGATCCTATCACTCTTGCTTAGATTCTGTCACTTCTTGAGAAGACCCTGAGGACTAAAAGCCCTGAACCTTTTCAACAGACTAACAGACCCTCTTTTGTCTGAAAACACCAATTAAAGCTCTCAGCTGTGGCGGGATGCAAGAGTGGTCATATGTCATTTACTTTCATTCCCAATGTGTTACTGATCGTTATTAGACTTTATTAGAGACCAGCTTGAGAGAAACAAAAGGCCAGATCACTCCTTACTTCATCTGACCACCAGGGCCCTCCTTCTGCTTTTAGGGTTCTGAAACGTCTCTTCTTTTACACCATAAAGTGGATGACAGCCAGCTGCCAACAAGTTCAGGCCTGTCTCCTGTGGGTGTGTAGTTCATGGACTTGGGCCCTAAATTTCACCTTCTTATATGTGGGACCAAATTACAATGCACTTAAATGTTAAATCTCCACCCTCAAGGAGAACATGGATTGTATGTTTCTGTGTTACTTACAGGTAAACCTCATGCTTATGTGTATGGGTTTCCTCATGAATATTCATGAACTTCTCTTATGTCCCATTGAATACGTCTACCCTAATACCCCATTTAACATTTATTACCTACTTCTTCTTTCTCTCCTTTTCTTCTTCTATAGCTATAAAGGATTTTTGTTTTGTTTTGGTTTTTTCAGATTAATATGAGGGTACAAATGTTTAGGTTACATTATTTTCTAAAGTAAAGTTCAAGTTGTTGTTTAGCCCTTTACCTGGGGGGTGTGCTGAACACCCTCACATTGTGCACTTAAGGTGGGATCCCACCAGTTGCCCTCCCTCTTCTCCCCTCCCCTCTCCTTCCCCTCTCTCTCCCTAGAATACACTTGTGTTTTTCTTCTGTTGTTTATATATTGGTTTCATATTAGTACTGAGTACATTGGATACTTTTATTCTCCACTCTTGTGATACTTTACTAAGAATGTGTTTCAACTCCATGCAGGTAAACACAAAAGATGTAAAATCTCCATCTTTTCTTTTTGCTGAATAGTACTCCACAGTATACATATACCACAGTTTGTTAATCCATTCCTGGGTTGATGGGCACTTGGGTTGCTTCCACAGCCTGGTGATTGTGAATTGAGCTACAATAAACATTCTAGTGTAAATGTCATTGTCTTAAAATGATTTTTTTTCTTCTGGGTAGATGCCTAGTAATGGGATTACGGGATCAAATGGAAGCCTATTTTTAGCTCTTTGAGGATTCTTCATACTTTTTTCTGTAGAGATTTCATTAGTTTGCAATCCTACTAGGAGTGCAAAAGCATTCCTTCCTCTCCACATCCACTCCAGCATCTCCAGTTTGGGGAATTTGTGACGTGGGCTGTCCTCATTGGAGTTAGGTGATATCTTGAGTGGTTTTGATTTGCATTTCTCTGATGATTAGGAATGGTAAGCATTTTTTCATGTGTTTGTTGACCATTCATCTGTCATCAGAAGTTTCTGTTCATGTCTCTTACTCATTTATAAATATGGTTGTTTGCTCTTTCCTTGCTGACTAATTTGAGTTCTCTGTAGATTCTAGTTACCAGTCCTGTGTCAGATTCATAGCATGCAAAAATCTTTTCCAATTCTAAAGGCTGTCTGTTTGCTTTAGTTGTTGTACCCTTAGCTGTACAGAAGCTTTTTAGTTTGATCACATCCCATTTATTTATTTTTGGTGTTGCTGCAGTTGCCAAGGGGTTCTTCTTCATAAATCCTTTTCCCAGGCTAATTCTGTCAAGAATTTTCCCCACATTTTCTTCTAAAACTTTTATTGTTTTATGTCTTAGATTTAAATCTTTTATCCAGTGACAATCAATTTTTCTCAGTGGTGAGAGGTGCAGGTCCAGTTTCAGTCTTCTATGTGTGGCTAACCAGTTCTCCCTGCACCATTTATTAAATAGAGATTCTTTTCCCTGGCGGATGTTTTTGTTTGGTTTATCAAAGATCAGATGGTAATTTGTGGCTAGGTTCATCTCTAGATTCTCTATCTATTCCATAGAGATATATCTCTATTTTTGTGCCAGTACCATGGTGTTTTGATTACAGTAGACTTGCAAAATAGCCCGAAGTCAGCTAACATGATGCCTTCAGATTTATTTTTATTTAATTTGTTTATTTATTTTGAGACAGAGTCTCACTTGTCACCCTGGGTAGAGTGCTGTGGTACGTCATAGCTCACAGCAACTTCAAACTCTTGGGCTTGAGCAATCCTCTGCCTCAGCCTCCCAAGTAGCTGAGACTACAGGTGCCCAACACAATGCCTGGCTATTTTTTCTATTTTTAGTAGAGATGGGGTCTCATTCTTGCTCAGGCTGGTGTCAAACTCAAACTCACTTCCCATTGTCCTTAGGATAAGCTGGCCCTGCACAAGTGAGCTGGCCTCTGCTGGCCAGGCCTCACCTGTGCCCCACTCTCCTTTATCTTCAGGGTTCCAGCATTAGTGTTCCATGAACACTCTGTAAAGGCTGTGTTCTCAAGCAATCCATCCTCCCCCTCCTCCCGGAGTGCTGGGATTACAGGTGTGAGCCACTGCACTGTCCTATTTCTTAAAGTTGTACTAGCTATTCAGAGTTTTTTTCTGGTTCCATATGCCATATGAAATGAAGTACTATTTTTTCAAATTCTTCAAAGTATGACATTGGTGCTTTGATGGGGATTGCACTAACCTGTAGATCACTTTGGGTAGAACAGTCATTTTACAGTGTTGATTCGTGGCTTTTATGGTTTTGGCGTGAGGCTTGCCTCCTGCCTGTAGGACACAATTCCCTTAGAAATAAAACTGTCTTTTCGAATTCACTAACTTTGCGACTCTTTTTTATCTGACAGTTGCAATTCAGATCAACCCAACTGTCCATAGTTCCATGTCCTCTGTTTCCACAAAATCTTTAGATTCAACAAATCAAGCCCTGCCTGGAGTTTTAATATGTGTTTCTGGTTCATTTATTTCTTGCCACTCCAGTGACGGTGTTTTCCCATAACCAAGCCTTGCCCTGCCCCGTGCTCTGAATCCCATCTTCTCAGCAGCTGCATGTCTTTGCCTGCTGGCTGTCTCTCAGCTGTATGCTTGAGAACCAGTGTGCTGCTGTTACCTGCTCTGTGCACATGAGCCACAGATGGAGGTCTCTAGCCAAGGATGAGCTCCAGATTCATTAGTCAGACTATGTGTTTGACTTCTATGCTTGGGTGTCTTAAAGACAACTCAAATTTAATGTGTCCCAAACCAAATTCATCCTCTTTGTCTTCTGCAATTCTAATCCTTTTCCATTGGTTTCCTATTCTGGGAATAGCAAGCGGTATAAGCCAGAAATGTAGGTGTCTTCCTGGGAATCTTCCCACTCATGATATCTGGTCCATCACCAAGGCCTGTAGGTTTTCCCTTCAAATAGCTTTCGTACCCATTCACCTCTCTAAAACCCTGTCCCCATGATCTTGTCCAAGGCCCAAGTCTGTCACTCATCTGAACTACAGCCACAGCAAAGTCACTTCCCATTATCCTTAGGATAAGGTGGCTCTGCACAAGTGAGCTGGCCTCTGCTGCCCAGGCCTCACCTGTGCCTCACTCTCCTTTGTCTTCAGGATTCCAGCATAAACATTCATGAACACTGTGTAAGGGCTATGTTGGGTCCCGCGGCAAGGATCATAGCTTCACTGTTCTCCTGCCTGGAAAAACCTTCTCTTTCCTTTTTACCAGGGTAATTTGTTCTCATTCTTCAGGCTGCAGCTCAAATATTACTTCTTTGGGAAGGCCAGATTATTTGATTAATGTGTAACTTCTCCACTAGACTGAATGTTCCCTGAGGGCGGCAAGCACATATGACTTACTCACCATGTTACCCTAGTACCTGGCACAGGACCTGGCACAGGCTGAAGAAATATTTGCTAGGTGGATGAATGAGGAAAGGAAGGACACAAAACTGTTCATTTACAATTTATTTTCTTTCTGCATCATCTTCATTAGCATTCAGTCATTCTCTAAGCATGTTATTATCCTCTTTGCTTGTTATTATACCATTGCTATTACAAACAATGGAAGTATTTATAAATTATAATGTGTTCTATAAAAATAAAAGTAATTTTTATTATAAGATCTTTTAATTAGTTGCCCACTTAAATATAATTTTAAAAATATTAAAATATACAGATAGATATCTTTTGAGACAGAGTCACGTTTTGTCACCCTTGGTAGAATCCTGTGGTATCACAGCTCACAGCAACCTCAAACTCTTAGGCTTAAGTGATTCTCTTGCCTTAGCCTGCCGAGTAGCTGGGACTACAGGCACCTGCCATGATGACTGGCTATTTTTTTAGAGACAAGGTCTTGCCCTGGCTCTGGCTCAGTCTGGTCTCAAACTCCTGTGCTTACCTGCTTTGGCCTCCCAGAGTGCTAGGATTACAGTATGAACCACAGCACCTGGCTTAAAATATTAATATATTTAATTTATGTAAAAATATTTTCAATGTATGATTGAAGTGATGAGGACACGTAGTATACAGTTCACCCATAGACTTGAGATAACATGCATGAATCTGATAACAGATTTTTTCTTTCTTGCGTAGTTTATTTAAGAGATAAAAATTTTTGTGCTGTTTTTAATATGTAAGTATGTAACACCTTATTGGTAGTTTTACTTGAAAACTACTTGCATACTTTTTTTATATCTCAGTAGTAGGTGAACATTGATACAGAAATTGACTTGAATTTTTAAATTTGAATGCACATGTTTAAAACCATGTAGCTGTTTTGGAATTAACATCTTAAAAGTTGAATGAACTCAGTCAAAATTTATTCTATGAAAATGAGACCCTGTGGGATTTCTGTGACCGAAAATGTGAACTCTAGGAACTCACAGTAACGACTTGGACTACAGCAGTGATTCACTGTGAGTAGGGTGGACAATGCTAGGAGTATCACACTCTGCGTTTGGTTTGTTAGTCTTTGTAATTAATTCCAGAGGAACATCAAGGCTTAAAGTCATGAATAGTCCTGTTCCTTGAGACTTCATTTACTGATCTCCCCACTACTTAATACTGACATATGGCTCATCAAACGGCTGTTCCTTGGCATTACAAAAAGCAATCTGCTGTTCAGGGCGTCTGGGCCATGTGAGATCCAGGCACTGCAGTCCTCATTGGCAGCATCATGGAGCTCGCCTAGAATCCTTACAAAGTTCAGATGGAAAAAAATAGAGTAACATATCCCATTATGAACTTGCAGACTGTCCAGCAGAACCATAATGGGAAGCATATGTATATTAAGACTTTAAGAAGCTACATTAAAAAAAGATGAAAAATAGATACAATTAATTTTAACAGTATATTTCTTTAATTATTTAATTATCTTTAAATATTATAAATATGTACTCAATACCAAAACATGAATGAGATATTTTGCATTGTATTCTTTATGTCATCTTTGACATATCCAGTGTGCATTTTTTGGACGAGTCACAGTTTGAGTGCTCAGTAGCCACAGTGGCACAGTATTGGATATTGCATTGCACTGGGGGAAGCCAGGACACTCTCTGCATTTACCTATGAATTTTGAGGTGGCAGCATTGCTTCTACAGAAGATCTTTTCCAATTTTAGCATAGATGCTCAAATCTTTATTTCCTTGAGAAATGTGGCTCCCATTTTATGTCTTTTTTCCAATAATTTAGAAATTTTAGGATATGGTTTTCCTTCCTTTTTCTTTGTGTCTCAAGTAGTGGAGGGACATTGCTTTAAGTTGGGAGGTTGAGTTTGTTAATTCAGTATATGTTACAGTTGCTGAGGGAGCTGTTTGTACACATGTGACTGCTCCCCATCTTAATTTAGACGTTGCATGTTAAGGTCTTTGATTCATCTCCTCCCTAGTTCATGGTTACTGACTTGGCAAAATGGGCCTGTTGCCTTCAGTCTGTGTTCTGTGGCTCCGTGTGCCTTAATGTTTAGAAAGTTGAGGTCTTTTGTAGATTTACATCTGAGAGTTGAGTGGGAAGTTACTCTCAGAATACAATAATGATTTGTTGATTAATAAGCCTTTATTTCTTGCCAAATGTTGGAGTATTTGTTTCTGCTTTTAAGGATTCCTAACATATTGGTTCCAAAATATTTGGGATCTTATGCCAAGTGTTGTCTTAAATATTTAGCATGTTGTTTTCTTTAAGCTTGAATATTCCAAGCGCAGCTGAATGATCCTGTGAAATTGTGCAGCATCACTATTGTTTCAAAGCTGAGCCTTTTATTCTCTGCCAAATTTTAGTTTACAGCTGCTCTTTCTCTGGCAAGATTTATTCACTCTCAATAGACATCTAAAATGCAAATACTGATTCAGTCTTAATAATAAGGGGAGGAATTGTGGCACTATATTTGGAAAATGAGTAAGGAAACATTTTAAGGCAATTATTTTAATATATTCTTCTGTTCCACTACAAATGAAACTTCAAAATACATTTATTTAACATTTAAGGTGATATAAAAAGAGAGAAAAGAAGTTATGAAAGTTTCAAATATACTTTCTAAGGTTATGATAATTACGATCTATTTTCTATCCCCAAACTTTTAGTCACAGTAAGAAGATAAATGTTTTTTTTTTTTTTTTTTTTGAGACAGAGCCTCAAGCTGTCCCCCTGGGTAGAGTGCCGTGGCATTACAGCTCACAGCAACCTCCAACTCCCGGGCTCAAGCGAGTCTCTTGCCTCCGCCTCCCAAGTAGCTGGGACCACAGGCGCCCGCCACAACGCCCGGCTATTTTTTGGTTGCAGCCATCATTGTTGTTTGGCGGGTCCGGGCTGGGGATTCGAACCCGCCACCTTAGGTGTATGTGGCTGGCGCCTTAGCCGGTTGAGCTATAGGCGCCGAGCCAGATAAATGTTTTTGAAGCATGATTTCAAACATTTCTTACTGTTATCTCATGTTGTTATGTTCACATATATTATTCTAAAAGGCTGATTTTGAGATTGATTGTATATAATATAAATATAAAATTAATAGGGACTTTTGTGATGTTTTTCCCCCTCAAGTGTTTTTGAGATTTTCTTTATAGATTATCTTTTTCTTTTTTGTTTTTTAAGCAGAAAGAGGATTTACATTATTGTATTCTTGGTGATATGGTCTCAAAAAATGCCTGATCTAGGACCTTCAGTTTTCTTACCTGTAAAATGAGATTATAACAGTACCTGTCTCTTAAGGTTGTTCTAAAGATTAAGTGGATTAATCATTATAACTCACTAAGAATAGTTTATGGAGCATGGTAAGCATTATGTGGTTATTAAATATATAAAAATGGCATTGTTTTAGGAAAGATTTTTCAAAGACTATCCTAAAGCTTTGCTTAGCTGATATAGTATTTCTATTACTATTCTATTCCCACATTTCTTTAACTAAGTGGTGCTAATTAATCTCCATTCTGAGTTTTGCATAGAATTTATTAAAAACTGTTACTGAATGTGGTTTTCAACTACTGATTTTTAAAGTCTGCCATGACTTGAGCCACCACATGAATATTCAATGACAGTAATGATTTGAAAACTCACTGCTACATTACAACAGAAAATAATCCTCCCATTTTCCAATGAGAACTTCTTATAGCATCCCCTTCTGTAAACTTTTTTTTTTCTTTCCACACGTTCCAATCAAGCTTATTGCTGATGCACTCTGGCATTTTATGGGAAGCATTTGGTTAATTTTAAGGTGGTGATTTGTACTTAATTGTCATTTATCAGCCAACTGGCACCACAGGCAGAGCTCGGTCAAATAACCTGTCCTTGCAGACTAGACTAGTGGTGCCTCTGGCTCCCTGGGCGGCTTTCACACTGAGAGAGGGACCAGGAGGGGAGAGAGACACTCGTTTGGCATCTTTACTTAGCTTTGAGAAGAGGCCACTGGCCAGAAACAGGGCTTGATGGCCCTTGTTCTGGTTCTGGGAGTAGTTAGTTGGCATAGATCTTAGTCCAATACCAGTGCCAAGACCTTAGAGAACTTTGGAAATTTTCTTTGATAAAAGCTGGAATTGTCCACAGCTGTCTATAAATTCAGTTATATTTTGTGTTTATGGCATTAGCAATCTCACAAAATAGAAAATGAAATTGTGTAGTCATTTATAAATCTGGTATAAAGTTCACACATATACATTGAAGGCTGACAATATAGATGAATTTTACTTTCAGCTTTAAGTTTGTTTTCATTTACAGTGAGATTTCTTTTACTGTTCTTCTTGTGGTACATAATTTCCCAAGTTTAATAATAATCTCTTATGGTTTAATTGCCTTTTATATGGAATGATCACTTGTGGCCCTTTTCGTCCTAAGTAATGATTGCTCAGTTTTCTTGTATTTCTTAACAGAGTATTGTGTTCTGTGGGAAGGTACAAAGGTGGAGGAGGAGTCAGGGAGTGAGTGGGTCACAGAGCAGGAAGGGACACATACACACATGCACACACTCCAAACACACATCTAAGAAAGTTTTGCGCTCACAGATACTCTCAGAGGAGGGCCTGGGTCCAGATGCAGAGGCTTATGCGCCCACACACCTGGGCTAATACACAGACACAGGCGGACACACACACATTTACAAAGAGGCTTCAGTGAAAGAGAGTTAAGACGCGGGGGGGGGGGGGGGGTGCGGCTGAGAAGAAGGAGGGAACCAGAGAAAGGAGAGCAGGAAAATGATGGAGAGAAAGGAAGTGGGCCTGGAAAGGGCGTGCAAATCCAGCACGTCGGAGCCGCGTGCATGTTGAGGGAGTCAGTGTGTGCATGTCAAGGGAGTTAGCATGTGTGTGTGGAGGCAGTGCGTGCGTGTTTGCATGTCGAAGGAGTGTGTGCGTGCGTGTCGAGGCAGTGCGTGTGTGCGTGTGGAGGGAGTCAGTACGTGCGTGCGTGTCGAGGCAGTGCGTGCCGAGAGTCAGTGCGTGTGTGCGTGTGGAGGGAGTCCGTGCGTACATGTGTGTCGAGGGAGTCCGTGCGTGTGTGTGTGTGTGTGTGCCGAGGGAGTCAGTGCGCGCGCGCGTGTGTGTGTGCGTGTGCGTGCGGGTCTGGGCAGCAGGGCCGGCAGGAGGAAGGATGCTGACTCGATTGCTCTCCTCTGTAGTATTCAGGAAATGCTGACAGGCCAGAGGCTCTGTCACTCGGAATCTCACAACGACAGCGTCCTGGCGGCACTGAACCAGCAGAGGAGTGACGGCATCCTCTGCGATGTCACCCTGATCGCCGAGGAGCAGAAATTCCACGCGCACAAGGCGGTCCTGGCAGCGTGCAGCGACTATTTCCGGGTAAGTCTCCGAGTTGCGGTGTTGATGAGCAGAGGACGGCAGTGTTTCTGGACCTCTCTCAACCGCGACACAATTAGCTGGGCGCCTCCAGGGTTGCGAACACTGGGGGCCTGCGTTCTTTCCTGGGTCCTGTTGGGGTGCTCCCTGGGCTGGACAGCCGGGTGTCCCTCACGGAGAGCAGACCACCTCTCCTGGCGTCTCAGGAGGGGCGTTTGGCACTTTACCAGCGTGAGAAAACGTGGCACTGTGGCGCTCCATATGGGGATGTGGGCTGGGGGAGGGATGTTTGTGGATTCAGGATCAGAAAAACACAGTCTGTAATACAATTTGTTAAAATAAAAATGCTTCTAAATGCATGTAGTATTTCTGACTTTGAATTTTCTTTATGTGTTCTTAATGCTTCCTAATTATTTGCTTCAGGAACAGACATGCATTGGCCTAATGGACCTTTATGGTTGACACATGTGGGTGAAGACACATTGGCTTGTTTAGCAGAACTTTGGAGTCTGGCTCCCAGCAGCCAATGCGATGTAGTGATAAGATTGTTGCTTTATGAAAGTGAAAATGTACAGTATGGTTATAGCTTGTTAAATGCCACTTACTTAGCACTTCCTGTGATTCAGGGGTGGACAAAGGATTTTGTATGCATATATCATTTAATCCTCACAACAGCCCTTTGTACAAACATAAATGCACATGATTTATAAAGAAAATGAATAAGGAATATCATTTTTGCATAATAAGGAAACTGAATCTGAGAGACTCAGATTTGTGTAATTTGTGATAACTCACAGGGTAAATTAGAAGTCACGCAGTTCCTCAGTGTCAGATCTGGAATTTAAATCACATTTGACTCTTAACCAGCATGCTGTTTTACCTCTTATGTGGATATAAGAAAGCAAACCTGGACAATTATTAACTACAGTTTTTTGAAGTATTAATCTCTGAAAATATGCATGATTTTAATTATTTATCATTATTTAATTTATTTTTCAATGTTATTTTAGCTAACTAGTGGTTAGGTTATGCTTTTGAAACAAAGCAGTATGAATCTCTCTATAAATGAGAATATAAATTCAGCAGTTATGTTTTAGAAAATTTCTGTCACCAAAGTCTCTAAATGATACAGAAACCAACTTAGACCCTGGGGCAATTTGTTGGTTGGTTTGGATATTTTCAATAATCTTATTTCTGATGTTTAAGAAATAATATCCTCTGTATTCCTCTGCCAACCAGCAGTCACAGGGAATTTTCTAAGATGCCAAATTATAAAAGAAACCTTTTTTAAAAATTGCTTTAAATGTGATAAAACTGAGTAATGTAGAGGATAAAGAGGCAATTATTTGAAATGTCTGTTTCTAAAATAAAAAGTAGAGATTTAATTCTAAACTGCTGAAATGAAGCAGAATATCTGTAAAGTAATCTTGTAGTTCCATTAATATAATGATACATTTTACACACCCTCACATTGTCAGGTATTAATCTTCCAGAAAGGTTATATTATTCAGAGGGGCTTTGAATCAACAAAACACTTTAGATTGCGTGGACATTATATAATGAGTTTTGTCTTTTTATAGGCCATAATATAGCCTTGGAGCTAGCTTCTCTCCACTTAGGTCTCTGCCTATTGGGTTTTGAATTTGACTTTGGGAAATGGTTTGATTTTGTGCATATGTTTATGTGTGTGAGAGCGAGGAGAGAAGGTGTGAGAGTGCATGCACGCAGGTGTGAGAAACCATTTCACTTGTTGGTATTTGACAGGCTGCTATTCCTAGGCGGCTATTCTTAGGTTTTCATGTCTTCAGCCATAATGTCTCTTATACTTTGGCTATGATACCTATTACAGACCTGTGATGAAAATTTCATTTGTATTTTGCAGGTGAAGAAACTAAAATGTAATGGTTTTAATTACTTGTCCAAAGACTGCCAGATACTGAGTAGAACAGCTGATTATCACCCGTCTGTGTCCCAGACTACCAAATTTTTCCATTTAAGCTATGTGCCCTGCTGGATCCACACACAGTTGCTTCAGTCTCACAACCTGCTTGTAAAATAAAATTTCAACGACTTGCACACTAATTGTTCAGATGGAGAAACCAAAACAAAGTAGGAACAATTAACATTTAACTCTTTTCCAGGCACTGTGCTAAGTGCTGGAGTTACAATAGTGAACCAGGCATAGACTACACCCTGTGGAGCTTGCAATGTTGATATTATACTGGAAGTAATTTTTGCTTTGTACCACAGTATCTTTATTAAATAGTTTTTGCTGTAATGACATACCATCCCTAAACTTAGAAGTCAAATAGTTCTTCTAGTCTGCCAGCTCGTTGATCTTTGCTGGATTTGTTCTTGCATTAGTGATTAACTGGAGGCTTGGTTGGAGGCTAGAGGATCTAAGCTGGCCTTGTTTACATGTCTACTGATTAGGAGGCTGTTGGCTGAGGTGATAAGGGAAATTGGGCCATTTATTTCTCACAAACAGGCTAATCCTAGATTTTTTCACATGACAACTAAATTCTCAGAATGGCAAGAGTGCAAATCTCAATGTACAGGTTCTTTTCAGACTTTTGTTTGTGTAATGTTTGCTAATATCTCTTTAGCCAAGGAAGTGACAAGGCCAAGCCCAGAGTTAGCAGGAGAGGTATACTAAAGGGCATGGATGGAAGAAGGGGAAGAATTTATTGCAGCCTACCACTGTCAGGAACTATCAAGCGACTGATTTTATCTTACTTGCAAACTAACTGATCAGCTTACCACAGTATTATGCATGTTGGTAGAAGACTCAAGACTCCTTAAGTCAGAAACAAAAGATAGCTTATTACAATCACAGCACTTTCTGAGTCAGAGCATTTTTTCCAAAGTCCCAATTCCCACAGGATGATGCAAAGATGGCCAAGTTACATTATTGCACACAGAGTGGGTTGTGTTACAGGAAAGGATCATTGAAATCAGAGAACAAGAATCTTTTATGGTGGGTGGTAAACATGTCTGTCCTTTGCTATAGAGAGAGACATTATTATACTGGGCACTGAGCATGCCTACCCTTTGCACTGCAAAGAGACATTGTTCTATGATTGTAAGCAAACCTGCCCTTTGTTCTGGAAGGCTGTAGAAACATCCTTAAAAAGAAAGTTTAGAACAAAAGGCACTTACCTCACAATATGCAGAAATCCAAGAGACCCGTGGAAAACTGTCTCCTATCAGCCATATGCTCTAAATGAAAATTATGTTTGTTTTCTTTGTCCTATGCTCTACCACCCTAAAATACCTGGAAACAGCATTTTGTCTTAGTAATTTCTTTGTCTCTGAAAACTCTTATAATATTGCCTTGTGCTTTATAATTGCTTAATAAGTATTTAAGTGAATGAAGAAGTGTTTTCTAATTGTTGGTATAATTCCATGTGTATTTTAATTCTTAAGATCCTAAGTATGAAAAATATGTGAATTACATATGGATTTTTTCCTTTCTTATGTGATCTGTTCAAGTTAATTAAGTACTTTGATGTAATTAGATTCTTATACTCTGATATCTAGCAGTTTATTTTGAAGCTAAAGTAATTGGTGTTCTGATTTAGGGAAGGTGGGACTACAAGAGTGATAAAGGCCAAGCTTTGATATAAACTATTCCTTTATATTGACCTGAGAGTTTTTCTTAAAATGTGACTAATGAGTGAGGAGTTGAGTGAAAGTACTATGACTTCCTGTGGTCAACAACCTTTTAAAAGAAAGTGTAGGCTGGGTGTGCTGGTTCACACCTATAATATTAGCACCCTGAGAGGCGAAGGCAGGAAGATTGCTAGAGCTCTGGAGTTCAAGACCAGCCTGAGCAAGAGAGACCCTGCCTTTACAAGAAATAGAAAAATTAGCCAGGCATTGTAGTGGGCACCTGTAGTCCCAGGTACCTAGGAGTTTGAGGCAGGAGCATGGCTTGAGTCCAGGAGTTTGAGGTTGTGTGAGCTAGGCTGATGCCATGGCACCCAAGCCAGGTCACAGATTAAGACTCTGTCTCAAAAAGAAAAAAAAGACAAAAAAAGGTAAAATATAAAAACACATTTTCAGCCAAGTAATAATGCTTTTTATAAAAAAAAATAATAAAAATTTTAGGCTTAATTTTAGCAGTATGGGGATGGCATATGACAGCTATAAGCAGCTGAACCCAGAAATGAGACCTTGAGGGAATGGAGCAGGAGTCCTCAAACTTTTTAAACAGGGATTTGGCAGTTCACTGTCCCTCAGACCGTTGGAGGGCCTGACTGTGGGCCCTGGGACGAGTTGGCTGCTAAGCAGGACAGGCAGTGGAGGCAAAAACACACGATGGGCCAGATAAATGTCCTCGAGGGGCCGCAGTTTGAGGATGCCTGGAATGGAGCCTGGGAGGGAGAGAGTTTAGATCAGGCTTATTGGAAAGAAACAGCAACCTGCCTGGACAGTGCTAAGATGGTGTCTGCACCTGGGGATAGTTAGAGACCTCTCTTATATGGGGCTGTAGGGGTGAGTAAATTGCCCAGAGGGCTTTGGTGAGTTAGGGTCTTTTGGTATGAACTTCAAGGGTAGGGCTAACTAGGTGAGTCTTTTATGTTCTTTGTCTTAGGAGGATAGGAGGGGGAGGAGGGGAACGGTTCCGTGGGGCTGCATTAGGTCTCCCAGCAGCATAGTATTAGTCAAATGCTGTAACTGAGTTAGACCAGAGACTTCTTTTATAAAAGTGCAAAGAAGTACTGGAAGGAAGGAAGAGATAAGCTTGGGAGTCAGATCTGAATTTGAATCTAGCGCCAAGAACTGTATTTATCTGTTCACCATTGTATCCCACAGTACCTGGCAAGTAATAGGTACTATTTTAATTAACATTTGTGGAGTTATCCATTCCTTTCACTATCTGTGAGTGTAGACAAGTCATTTTACTACCACAAATCTGTGTTTTTTCCATATGTAAATTGATGACTATCAATCACAGCTCATGGGATAGGTTGGCAGAATTGAAATGAGGTAAGGTATCTAAAGCACTGAGTGCTAGTATCTGACACACAGTAGACTTTCACTGATGTTAGCTGTTTCTTCCTTGGGCTAACCTGGGATTCCTGCCATCCTCTGCCTAGCCTTTGGTGTGAGGAGCGGTCAGTTCGTCTTTAGGATCACTACCTTTGACAGGTCAGAATAACTTGTTGGCTTCATCTTTTCCCACCTTTTCATTTTTGAATCAATCTAACTCCTCTCTCTCTTTGGCTTATGATATTCTAGTAGCCATGTAACTTCTCTCCTACCCTGGCTGTGCCTTTCCAAACCATTGTGTAGATGACTAACTTTCCCTCTGTGCTCAGGCATTCCAGAGTGCCTTGCTGTCTGCCTGCCAGACCCCTGGAGCGGCCTTGACATCATCTCATCTTCATTCATTCGCCCCTTTGTTCCTGATGTTGCAGCTACACTGTCCTTCAAACACACTCTGTTTCACCTCCACGCCATTGCACTTCTCAGCTTTGCTAGTCACCATTCTTCCTACCTCTCACGTCTAGTTCTTTCAATCCACCTTGTCCATCTTCTAAGGTTTATTTAACCAACAAGCAAGATGTCCCTCAGGAGGGTGCCAAGGCGTCCCTCTGCCACCTCCCTAAGTTCATATGCAGGGTGCCACTTTTCTGAAATCTTAAAACTTTCAGCTTATTCCTTTAAGGAACTAATAATCACCATATTTTTCCATGTATAACGCACCCCTGTGTGTAATGCACTTGCATGTTTTTGGCCTAAACTTTTAGGGAAAAAATTCTTTCATTTTAGTTTTTGAATTCAAATTTTTATTTGTTTATATTTAGGTACTTGTTTTTTGTATTATACAGGAATTTTAGCATAGGGTTACACTTTTTTTTTTTTTTTTTTTTGAGACAGAGCCTCAAGCTGTCCCCCTGGGCAGAGTGCCATGGCATTACAGCTCACAGCAACCTCCAACTCCTGGGCTCAAGCGAGTCTCCTGCCTCCGCCTCCCAAGTAGCTGGGACCACAGGCGCCCCGCACAACGCCCGGCTATTTTTTGGTTGCAGCCATTGTTGTTGTTTGGCGGGTCCGGGCTGGGGATTCGAACCCGCCACCTTAGGTGTACGTGGCTGGCGCCTTAGCCGGTTGAGCTATAGGCGCCGAGCCGGGTTACACTTTTAATACGTACATATAAAATAATCAGAAATACTTGTGTAGATACAGAATTAGTACTACCCATGTATATGTAATGCACATCCTTATTTTTCTGCTCAAAATTTGGGCAAAAAGGTGTGCATTATGCAAGGTAAAATACGGTACACACCAGGTGTGCACCCCGTTACCAGTAAGATCTGAGGGGGATGGTGACTGGCCAAGCTCTAGAGAAGTCCATTAAAGTTCTGTTGAACACAATTGAGTGAGGAAGTATTGAACCAGAGATAGCAGGACAAATTAGGTGCCTTGTGGGCTTGAGTGAGTTTGGGAGAGGTGGGGATAAGTCAGCCTCTTACCCATGCCCTGGGAAGCCCCTCTGTTGGTGAGGACACATAAGACTCATGCATGCAGCCCTGGGCTGTGGACCACCCTGTGAGTCTGGAAGCCGTTGGTTGGCATTTGCTACTTCCAGCTTGAAACTCCACAAACGCCTACACTTTCTGGCCAAGGAAGCAGATGTCTTGACTGTCTAACATAGCTTCGTATATGTGTTGGTAAAGTGATTCAAATATGACATTTTGGAAAATTAAATATTTGAGCATCCTTTTCCGTTAGAGCCTCAATGTGCTTCTGCCTATGTAATTTTTAGATTTGAGAGAAGGGCATGGAGCCCATAATGAAAACAAAAATCTGTGTTCTATGTATTTCTATAATCATACTGCCTAGTTACTCCTGGATTAAAATAGTATAAAGGGCTATTAAATGAGTATATAATTAGAAATAAATGCTTTTTTAAATTCAATAAGCTACATACCTACTATTTTCTAGACAAATTTATAGTCTGAAAGGAGATACAGACAATAAATAATTGCAATGTAGTATAATTGGCATGTGGGGTGTGATGTGGTGCTTGGGGATCAAACCTTGTTTTTAATCCCTTGTTCCCTCTTCAGCATGCTCTTTAAGAACAATGATATTAACTTTTGTTAATGGAGCATTTACTGTGCATCATTTAATGATCTGAAGAAACCAGTAAGACAAGTTTTTTTTCGTTTTTTTTTTTTTGTGACACAGTCTCACGTTGTCACCCTTAGTAGAGTGCCATGTCATCCTAGCTCACAGCAACCCCAGACTCTTGGGCTGAAGTGATTCTCTTGCCTCAGCCTCCCAAGTAGCTAGGACTACAGGCGCCTGTCACAATGCCCAGCTGTTTTTAGAGACAGGGTCTCACTCCAGCTCAGGCTGATCTTGAATTTGTGAGCTCAGGCGATCCTCCTCCTTCAGCCTCCCAGAGTGCTGGGATTACAGGCCTGGCCTAAGATGAGTGTTATTATCACCTCCATTTTAAAAATAAAGAAAAAGAAGCCCAGATTCACTAAAGGGGCATGAAGAACAAATATGTAAGAGCTGATGATGGCCTCAGAGTGGCAAAGAGTGGGTGGCTGGGGAGAAGAGGTGTGTCTGAGGAGTGGCTTGGAGGAGGTAGAATGAACAGGCTGTACATGGAAGATAGAGTTAGCGGGACATTGTGGTATATGGCAAGGGAGACCGAAGGCTTACTAGAGTGTGGCTCCTGGGTTGAGGGTCAGGGGTTGTGAAAGCAAAAGGCAGGTCGTGCTAACCACAGGCTTAAGGCCTGGAGGGGTTGGGAGAAGAACGGGCCCAGGCACTTTGAAGGAAGCTGGACCACTGAGGGTGGGAGTGAGGGAGGCTGAGTAGTGGGTGTTTCTATAAGTCGTCTTTGAGGAATCTCTTTTGCCATTCTGATTTTTACTTCCTTAGAATTTTCACTGTAAGGATGGTCATATACGTGTGTGTATCTGTTTAATATACTAGTTTATCTTATTTCCTGAGAAAGTGTCTTGTACAGACTTGAAGGGAGGGAATAGCCCTGCTGATTTTAAGACATATACATCCGATTGTGGTTAAGTTATGTTGTCTCCTATTTGGTTTTCTGTACTTTTAATTAACATTTCTAATGCTTAGGACTCACATGCAGAGACGTGTGGTGGTGTTATGTAAAGGATAAAGGGCAGGGTAGCACTGATGGTTGTTTTGCTTCCAGCCCCCAAGACTGCAGCTCCTGCCTTTATTCCTGGCCTGCTTCTCAGCCTGCCTTGAGGTTTCTTCCAGTAAATTATCTTTTTGCTTAAAAAAATAACATTAATAATGAAAAATAAACATACTTTGCAAACCATCAAGTGCCATGTGAGTATCAGAGGACTTCTGGGGGGTCAATGTGCGTCTCCCTCTGGCCCATGCTGCAGCTTTCTTAGAGGCACATTCTGAGCAGGTGCTGGGCCTGGTGATATAATTAGGATCTGCTCATTTAATCTGCAGTAATACTGCTACAGTCTGATTAAAACCATCATCAAACATTAAATCTTAGGTGGGAGTAACTTACACTTAATCTTCTTTTCAGGAAAAATAAAATAAAAATAACTCAGAGTTCCTCAGTACCATATAGTATTTTGTTTTTGGCTTAGCGTTTTGATGATTACTCTAAGCATATGAATGTCTGCTACTGTCCTAAATAGCAAAGCATCATTCTGCAGTTATTTAATTGGTGCATGAGTGTCACTAAAATTAAATCTTGTCATGTTCAATATTTTCTATAGTCAGTTTTACACTGGCCTGTCCTATGATTAATTACTTTGCTTGAGGCCAAACAAGCACTACTGAGTCTGTGATTATTGGAATTTATGCTGAAAACACCAGCATTGCTAATGTGGCATGTTTGCACACGGCTGTGTTCTTTCCTTCCCCCTGACCTCTGTATTACACATGTTAACCACAGGGGAACCAGAGTATCATTCTTATGATATATTAGGATTATCTATTAATATTATATGGTAAACTGATCATTGTCTTCCATCAAATGAATGCTTTTGTTAACATTCAGTTTTCTAAAACCTATTTGTAGAAATCATTAAGAAGAAACAATGTCTATTAGGAATTGAAGAGTATGGCTAGAGAATTAGATTTTATTCAGCTTAAGATATTATGGGGAGCCTAAGAAGGGAATAAAAAGCAACTAAAGAAGCATCTCCCGGGCAGATTAGCAAGGCTATGGGAGAGTAATTTAGATGTATGCTGCTTTAAAGAAGTTTATTTCCTTTTTTGTTTGAGTTCCAATAGCAGAAACATCAAGGATATAATTTATTTGCAGACTGTAGTCATCTCTTTTCATCGTATTTGATGGAATTTTGAAATGAACAATTCTTGACAATAGGAAAAGGTAATAATCTAGGTAAAAGGATCATTTTCTTTCTGATGATAAATTTCTGTGCAACTGTTAAATAATTTGCCTCTAATATTTTTATCTTAAATATTTTTCCAGACATCTACATTTTATTATTTTTAGATTTTAGCTGGTATTTAATATTTTAATACAGTAGCCTTGCTTACTTCATGAATAAATGTGCTGCTTTATTACATTTATTAATGCAGTAAGAACAAATAAACTTCATGGTGGATCATAGTGCCAAATGGTGCACACAGTTCACCACTTTCTCAATCCCATAGACATACACTGAGCATCTACCATGTGCAAACAGATTTGTGCTGGATGCTACAAGGGTTACAGAAACATCACCACTAGAGCTTCTGTACAGAGATGATGGTTGAGACCTCAGGAACATGTGATGAGATTGTATATGAAGAGCAAAAAGAGAGAGCAGGGAAAAAAAAAGTCTGTGATCAGAACCTAAAGGATGCCTTTACTCAGATGGCAGGAAAAGCCTGAGAAGATGGCCACAGGCACAAAGAAGGAAGAGTCAAAGATACATGAACATAACCGGGGTGTATATTTTAGTCAAATTCAGGAAAGGAAATGATTTCTAGAGAATGATATATTCTGTTACAGATCCAAAAGGATTCATAAAAATTCAACAAGGTAGTTTCTTAGAGTGTTGAGAAAGGAAGCCAAACTCTTAAAGGTGATACATGTATATAAAACAACTTAAAGTATGGTCCATGCGCCTAGGGCCAGTCTGCAAAATGCTTAATTGTTCACACTGATGAACTATAGAATGTCTATCAGTGTGTTCATTGGTGTTCTGGTAAAAGTTTCGCATCTTGTCCTGGACAGCCTTCTTTTTTTTGCAGTTCTTGGCTGAGGCTGGGTTTGAACCCGCCACCTCCAGCATATGGGGCCGGCGCCCCACTCCTTTGAGCCACAGGCACTGCCCTGGACAGCCTTCTTTGAGTAGCACTGGTATAGTAATATGCAAGATACGTAGGTACGGGGTTCCATTTTTAGATGTAATCTATAACTTCATTGCCAGCTAACACAAATTATGATTATCTATTTGAAATGCTTTTGCCATTTTCCAGACATGTGAAACTTTTGAGAATTTTCTTATTTCTAATATTTCCTATCACTATTATGGTATTTTTTTTTTTTTTTGAGACAGATCTCATTGTGTTGCTGCCCCAGGCTTAGAGTGCCATGGCATCAGCCTAGCTCTCAGAAACCTCTAACTCCTGGGTTTAAGCAGTCCTCTTGCCTCAGCCTCTTGAGTAGCTGGGACTACAGGTACCCACCATCACACCTGGCTAATTTTTCTATTTCAGTAGAGATGGGGTTCTTACTCTTGCTTAGGCTGGTCTCAAACTCCTGAGCTCAAGTGATCCTCCTGCCTCAGCCTCCCAGACTGACATCATTATTTTTTAAATTCTAATTACTTGAAAACATTCTCTAAAAATTATTGTACATAATTGCTAAGATGTGGAGCAATTGAGATGTCCTTCAGTAGGTGAATAGGTAACTTGTGATATAGTCAGACAATGGAATATTAGTGATAAAAAGAAATGAGCCATGAAACCATGAGAAGACATGGGAAAACTTAAATTCATTTTATTGCTAATACTATTAGTATTACTAATATGAAGCCAGTCTGAAAAGACCACATACTCTATGATTCCAACTATCTGACATTCTGGGAAAGTAAGGAGGCAGTAGAAGATCAGTGGTTGCCAGGGGGGAGGATAATGAATGGAGCCAGGGGATTTTTAAGGCAATAAAACTTCTCTGTATGATACTGTCATACAGAGAAGGCAGATACATGTCTTATTACATTTGTTAAAGCCCATAGAATGTGCACTGGGAGTAAACCTTAATGTAAACTATGGACTTTGGTTGAAAATGATGCATCAATATAACTTGTTGATTTTGCCATCCTGGTGGGATGTGTTGACCACAGAGGAGGCTGTGTTTGAGGAGGGGGAAGGAACTACGGCCAGCTCTCTACTTTCTGCTCACTTTTGCTGTGAACCTAAAACTGGTCTAAAAAAGAAAATTTATTTTTAAAAAATGAAAATGTAGGTATCCTGTGGGCGTCTCAGAATTGTTTTATTGTTTTCAGGAAAGATGACCTTGCAGTGAAGAATCCTTTTTTTTTTTTAATTGAACAATTAGGATGTGAAAACAAAACATATTCCTGTGAAGAACAGATAGCTCTAATACAGAAAGTCTTCGTTTCAAAGTTGAATGATTCTAAGAATAACAAAGAGTAGTAGATAATTTTAGGTGGAGAGTAGCACTCTAAAGATGATCTGATAGGCTTGTATATTAAAAGGCTTTACCATTCTTCCTGATTATGCAGGTCATTGTACTAATACTGTTACAAGAAAGAAAAATAAGTAGATGCTATATGGGTCTGAGTTCTCAAAGAAACATAACCAGTTAAGAGTGGATGGATGGGCTCGGCGCCTATAGCTCAGCCGGCTAAGGCGCCAGCCACGTACACCTAAGGTGGCGGGTTCGAATCCCCAGCCCGGACCCGCCAAACAACAATGACGGCTG
>NW_003852527.1:4400628-4402181 GCF_000181295.1 Otolemur garnettii | reverse complement strand
CAGCCTTGAGAAAGCCAGATTTTTGTATGAGCTCTGAGCTTCCTTTGGTAGGTACCCCGTATGCCATTCCTCTGACACCTGCTCTCAGGAGATTCCTGCCTCGTATTTCTCCAGTCTCTCTCCTGTTGCCCTCAGACTGTACATATCTCACTTAATTTGTTTGCTCTTTTGTTCACTCACGAACCAGTCATTCAGCTATATTCAGTTTTATGGAGTTTCCATTCTAGTTGGAAAAGAATGACTTTAAACCCAGAAATAAGTACAATATTTGTTGTGTATAATATGTTCCCATGTATAATGCACACCCATGGTTTTACCCAAACTTTTAGGAAAAAAAAATCCTATTGTAATTTTTTAATTCAAATTTTTTGCTTATATTTACATAAGTGGTTTTGTATTATAAAGAGATTTTAGTATTTATTTTTTAACATTATGGTATAAATTTCATGTAACAGATAATTACAAAACACAAGAAGAGAATACAAGGTACAAGAAATTTTACATACCAGTAAAAAACTTTATGATATTTATACATCATAGAAGGCCAAGAGCTCTTTGTCATTGTCAATATCAGAAATGACATCTTCAATTTCTGTAGTATTGGTGGCTTCTGAAGTGCCACTTTCCTTATCACAGTAAATTTTATCATCCTGAGCTGCATCCATAGCATTGCTGATGCCACAGTTTTTAAATGATTTCACAGCCACTTGGCACTGTTCCACGATATTAGGATCCAGTCACAAACTAGGTGATGGATGCTTTCTTGATTCTGCCTGTAAGTGTTAAGTCATTACCAGCTGACAGCATTTACGACATCCACCTTTCTACATTAGGGCCTTAAAGGGCTTGTTTATTGACACATCAAGAGGTTGCCATTGGCTGGTTAGCCCATCAGGTATCGCAGCAAGACGGGTAATATTCCAGGGTAATATTTTGCATATGGATATTGTTATTGCTTTCTAGGGAGCTGTAATGCCACGGCACTCTACCCAGGGGGACAGCTTGAGGCTCTGTCTCAAAAAAAAAAAAAAAAAAAAAAGTGGATGGATGGATGGAAAGATAAAAGGAATTGGCGTATGCGATTAGGGGAGCTGAGAAATCTTTGGATCCACAGTTGGCCAGCCACAGACCCAGGAGAGCTGATCACATAGTTCTAGTCCAAGTACCAAGCTCCAAGAACCAGGAAGGCTGATGGCGTAAGTTCCAGTGAGAGTGCCAAGGTGGGAGAAGAACAATGTCCCAGCTTTGTAACAGTCATAAAGAGAGAAAGAATTCTTTTTTACTCAGCCTTTTATTCTATTCAGACCTTCAGCTGATTATATGAAGCCCGTCCATAATAGGGAGGCAATCTGCTTTGTTAAGTCTACCAATTCAAACACCATCACAGACACACTCAGAAAAATATTTAACCAAATAGCTAGGTACCCCATCGCCTAGTCAACGTAACATGTAATGATGAAATTCTCTCTGTTTTCAAAGGAAGTACAGTTTGTAAAAAAAAAAAAGTAAAACATACCCACATAATTAATAATTCAAGGCAGAATGACATAGAA
>NW_003852527.1:4398184-4400337 GCF_000181295.1 Otolemur garnettii | reverse complement strand
TGCCACAACGCCCGGCTATTTTTTGGTTGCAGCTGTCATTGTTGTTTGGTGGGTCCGGGCTGGGGATTGATTCAAACCGCCACCTTGGGTGTATGTGGCTGGCGCCTTAGCCACTTGAGCCACAGACACCGAGCCGTTTTTCACTTTCAGTGAGATGGGAAGACCTTGGATGATTTTGACACAAGATGTGACATTTTCTGACATGTTTTGAAAGGATAATCCCTCAGTTTCTGTGGGGAATTGAGGGTGGAAGCAGGGACTCTAGTTATGAGACTGAATAAGACAGGAACGAGACAATGTCTTGTACAGGGTAGTGGGGCTGGGGCTGTGAGGACTAGTGAGTGCTTTTTCAAGGAAGTGCCTGTGGAATTGGCAGTGGGATGTGAAGGAACGAGGTGTTGAGAGTGACTCCAGAGTGTTTCCCCAGGGTCTAGCTCTTGCCCAGGCTAGTCTTGAACTTGTGAACTCAAGCAACCCACCTGGACCAACCTGGTCCTCCCAAAGTGCTAGGATTACAGGTATGAGCCACCATGCCCAGCAGTGATTAAATTTTAAATTTAAATTTAAATTTGCTTATCTGTGGTATCAGATATCGCAAGAAATTTTGTTTTTGCTTATCAGCTGTTGTTAGTGGTTGTGTATTTACTGGGCGGCCCAAGACAACTCTTATTCCTCCAATGCATGGCAGCAAAGAAGAAAGGTTGGCCACCTCCACATCTTCAGGAAAGAAACTTCCATTTTGCAGATAACTAACTCAATTCTATTTGTAAGTACTATTAGGACACATATTTATGTTTCTTACTGCTAAATCTGCATCAGCTCTAATAGAGCAAAAGCATGTATTAATAGTAGGCACTCAGCTAATAGTTACTGCGTGAACGTATGAATTTGCTGTTATCATACACCACATTTTAAATTATCATGACATTTTATAGATGTTGATTTCAAAAGAAGAGAATCTGGCTTGGCGCCTATAGCTCAAGTGGCTAAGGCACCAGCCATGTACACCAGAGCCAGTGGGTTCGAATTTAGCCCGGGCCTGCCTAACAACAATGACAACTACAACCAAAAAATAGCTGGGCGTTGTGGTGGTCCCAGCTACTTGGGAGGCTGAGGCAGGAGAATCACTTAAGCCCAAGAGTTGGAGGTTGCTGTGAGCTGTAATGCCACAGCACTCTACCCAGGGCGAGAGCTTGAGGCTCTGTCTCAAAAAAAAAAAAAAAAGGATCCTGGCTATGTCCTGATGGATTATCCTATGGAAGTGTGCTTGGGATTTAGGAGATTAACAAGTTAGTGTGCCTAAAAGAGTTTGCCTAAGCTTAGAAACAGGTGCTAAAGCTAATTCCAACTGGAGGCTTCTTAATCCCCAGGGCTCTTATCCAAGCTTTAAGTCACGAGAAGGGGGTGCCCTAATCATTAGGCAAGTAGCTAGTCTGCTTTGCCTGTAAGTTCAGGTTTGCTGGCAGCCTTTTGTTCTAGAGAGGGGCTAATGGAACAGATAGTGCCAAATACAGAATGAAGGCTGAGAGTTTTGCAAGGATTAAGTGAAAAAGAGCATGGAACACAGAGAACTAAATTGTGCTGTGCAAAGGGGCCAGGGTCCTCTGACACTGAAGTAGTATTAGATAAGCCAAATAATTCACAAAGGTAAATGAGCAAGATAGACTTTATGTTGCCCTTCTGGAGTCGTGGCTTGGAAGTGTCTACTCAGCCAGGGCCTTCGTTTCCCAGCACCACTTGCATCTAGGTGGGGCCACGTGGCTAGTCCTCATCAGGGGAGTATGACTAGAAGGTGTGTGTTAAAGTGGTTGTGAAGCAGATAGGCCTGCTCCACAGTCTCCCTTTTCCTGTGTACAGGCCAGATGGAAAGTACTCAGATGGCCTTCAAGGAGAGCAGATGAAAGGAGTCTGGGCCCTACACGACCATGTGGATGGTAGCACAACCAGGAGAACACTGGGCTGAGTTATGAGTGAGTGTAGAAATTAGAAATTTGGGTATTTAAAACTATAATAAAACTACGATTATAATGTCACATATCTTTTGTTAATACAGAATCATCAATAGCCTCAAAAAATGAATGCATTTATGATGGTGGAATATAGTTATTAATACAGTCAAAAAGGGTATAGAAAGTATAACTAATATTAAAGAC
>NW_003852527.1:4383094-4398052 GCF_000181295.1 Otolemur garnettii | reverse complement strand
ATAAGATGACAGATATTATACCACATATTTTAGCAATCACAAAATACCGAACTGATCAAAGACGTCCAATGAAAGGCACAAACTCATATTTACTTAAAATACAAATTTAAGTAAATTTTGTTAATAAAGAAATATACCTCAGAAAAATATATTAGTTAAACAACCTACAAAAATGTATGCATAACAATATTCATGTGCCATAAGCTAGAATTCAAGATGACAGAATTAAAAGAAACAAAAAGTGAAATTCTGTGCTGACCAAAATTGCAGTCCTGGGCGGTGCCTGTGGCCCAAGGAGTAGGGCACCGGCCCCATATACTGGAGGTGGAGGGTTCAAACCCAGCCCCAGCCAAAAACTGCAAAAAAAAAAAAAAAATTGCAGTCCCTCCTACAATTTCTCTTCAGGTTGTATAAATATTTCACCTTTTAGTAAAATTACAGTGCATCAAGAATATAACCTGTGTCTTCTTAGCCAAGCTTCAAAATATATTAGGAAAATAATAGGGTCATAGGAGAAATCAACCAATCCCAGACTACAGTGGGATATATTTAACTTTTCTCTCTGAAACTGGCAGATAATTTAAATTAAAAAGAAAATGTTTCTAGGAAAATACAGATACTAAAATGGGACCAGGAAAATAGAAAATGTAAGAAATATGAGTAGTAGAAAAGGTAGCCACACATTTTCTCAGAAAGGCAATGGGACTGGATTTTTCACTTGCCGGTACTACCAACTCTTTCACTTGATAGCTGTTTCCCATTTTATATAAACCTGTTCTAACATCCAAAAGATGGAAAGCCACATACCTCATTTTATAAGACTAGCATAATTCCATTACGAAAATACAAGGGTGGCAAAAGAAATGAATTGTATCACACTATAGTATAGGTACAAAAATTATAAATAAAATATAGCCAAATTCAGTAATTTCCAGTCCTTATTTTTCTCAGTTCATCAGCATCTCTCAATTACTTCCTTGAAACCCAGTCTTCACTTGGTTTTGGGCTCCACACTCTCCAGTTCCTCCTGCTCACTGGCTGCTGCTCCTCCTCAGCTTCCTTTGCTAGTGTTGCCTCATTTCCCAGCTTGTTAAAGTTGGAGTGGCCCTGGCTTACTCCTTGGTGATCTTGCAGGAGCTCATGGTCATATGTGTGTATGTGTATTCATTCCTGTACCAGGATGTACTAATTAGAGTGCTCCAGAGAAACAGAGCCAGTAGAACACAGTTATGGAGGTTGAGGAGTTTCAAGATCTGTAGCTCATTAAGTTGGTAACCTTGGAGAGCCAGTTGTGCAGTTTCAATCTCAGCGTGAAGTCCGGAGACCCAGGAAAGGTATTGGAAAGCTGGAAGTTTGGAGATCCAGGCAGAGCTCATGTTTTAGTCCAAGTCTGAAGGTGGGAAAAAGCCAGTGTTTCAGCATGAAGGCCGTCAGGGAGATGGACCCTCTTATTTTTCAGATGTTTTGTTCCATTCATGGCTTTGTTCTATTCATGGCTTTTGTTCCATTCATGGCTCCAGAATTGAAATGTTAATCTCATCCAGAAACACCTTTCTGAATATCTGGGCACCCTTAGGTCCTGTCAAGTTGATATATAAGAGTACCCATCTGACATGATGACTTGCAAATTTATATTTTCAGTTTGGTCCCTCCCCTAAAATCCTGAACTTGCATATCTAGCAGCCTGCTCATCATCTCTATGTGCATGTTTAGAAGCCTTACAGATTTGACGTGGCTGAAGTCACATTCCCAGTTTCCTCCCACAAAACTGCTTTTTACAGTTTTCTCCATTTCACTTAATGCCAACTCTGTAATTAACTCAGGTACCCAAATATCTGTGTTCTTGACTCCTTTCTCTCACAGCCCACCAGATCCCATGGGTGCTAGCTAGTGTCCATGCCACTCTGTTACTACTGCCCTTGCACAAGCCACCTGGCTACTTTAAAAGTTTGAGGTTTTTGAGTCCTTGGCGAATTGTCTGGGGACCTGATGTGGTAGCTTGTGATCTCTTCCTTCAATTTGTAACTCACTAGAAATATCAGAATCTGGTCCAGAAGAGGAGCCTAAAAGCTGCAATGGACTTTTCTTATCTTAAGGCAATTGTGACTTAAAAAAAAAAACTATGAAAAAATAGAGTTCCAAGTAACTATAGAAATTTACCAAAAAAATCATGTAGAGTTGAAAATGTGCTCAGTTTCTTACCTAAGTCATGTTAGACTGCTGCCTGAGTGGAAGTCGGCATTATGCAACTTGTATCTGATGATTAATCATTTAGTTAGTATCTATCAAGAAGAGGCCTCGAGAAATAGCTTTTAAATTTAGCCAGAAAAAATAGCACCACTAATGATGGCCTTGACATTCAGCAAAACCAAATTAAGCAGTTACTCTGACGTTTTATAGACAGCTTGTTATACAGCCTCACACCCGGTGGACATTCGATAAGCATTAATTGCCTGGCTGACAATGAACAGCTACACATCTGCTGTTAGAAGAGCCGGGAGCAGGCTGATGTGGGATGTGCTGTGGGGCAGAACCTGTGCACACCAAGAAGTGTGTAGGTCTTTGTTTTGTAGAATTAAAATGGCTTCGTAATTTCCTTTTGAAATTGAGCACATTCGTTAAAAATAAAATTCCTGTGTCAATTCAAGCAAAGGTACCAGTTAACAGTGATAGTGGTCAAATGTTATTTCCTTCTTAAATAGAAAGCTGAGAGTCCTCTGAAGAGCCATCATCATATTCCTTTGCTAAATTATTTGAATGAATGCCAGGGAAATCATTCACATTTCAGAATCAGATGAGTACGATTTTCATTATTGTGCTTAGAGTTTACTGTGTTTATTATAGAGAATGGAGGATGGTGAACTTTGGTCTGCATTTTATTCCTTTATTTAAACTGATTCACTTCTACTGAATATAAGTATCATAAAGCTAGAAAAATACTTATAAAGTAATAATAACTTTTAAAAATCATTTACACTGTTCCTGTCATTGTGCTAAGGTATTTATATGTATTTGTTTTAAGTGTGTGTTGAAAAAGTATTTCATATTTTTGTCATGTCTTTTTTATGCTTTTAAAATTTTAACTTCTATGCTATGTTTCATTTAAAATAAAGATTTCACTCGTGCTTACTTGATCTTGTGTATATAGTCACCCTCAGCTCCAGCTGAAAGAAGAACACATATTTAAAGGATAATAAGGCTGATGAAAATTTTAAACCTTTGAAATTGAGTATTGAGAGAGGCAGATGTTTTATAAAAGAGGGGTATGACAGCTGATCATGTGAACCTAATGATTTGGTATAAAGAATTATTGGGATCTGTAGATATGCCACGATTCTGTTTATCATCTTTGTAAAGAACTGATGGAGAATGAATTGTCCACACGAGGCTGATCCAGCTGCTTGCTAAATCAGTTGTTTTTAATTAGCCCATCTGATGCTGATTGGATTCTGGGCTCGCATGTCTGAATTCCTGAAAGATTGAATTCCCAGTAATCTCATTTGGAGAGATGTGAGCCTAAAGTGATGAAAGAGTTTCGTATCAGATCATTTGTATCGCTCTGTAATAACAATACCTATATTAGATGCTTTCTGGCCCCGTAGAAATTAGTCTACCTCATGTGAGCTTCTAGTCACAGGAAGTAATGCAGTTCTGGGTAGGCAATGAATATTCATTCTTCTGAGATCAAGTATAGTTGGAAAAAGTAGAGCAGAGGATGTGTGCAAGTCTAAATTGTCTGGTGTCTGTGTTTTTCTGTGGATTGAAGGGCCTACTAGTGTCCTAGTTTATCCAGTAGCCTGTCCACCTTGAGAGGGAGGCACTAGGGTAGGCCCTGCAGAATAGCAGGGAAGGGAGGGGCTTTGATCTGATTTTCCACCCATCAGCTTTATCACCAGGAACCAGTTACTTCATTGGTCTCAGTTTCCTCATGTTTAAAATCAGGCAATAGTAATGCTTCACTTCATGGCCTAGCCCATGATAAAGGCTCAGTAAACATGAGTTGCTGTTTTCATTATTGTTAATATCAAACTACAGTGATAGGGAGGCCCTAGGAGAAAAAGCTTTTTGTTTTTCCTAATTATCGAACAGAACTCATTTCACCCAAATAAAACTAGACCAAGATGAGTGATATATATTTATTTTTATGTAAACTTTGAGAAACAAATTAGGTATGTACATGAATATAAATTTTCTTAGGAATAAAATGATTCCATCATCCAATTATTTTTTTTAACGGTATCTGAACTCCCTTGGACTATTCTTGAACTCTTTTATCCCCCCAATTGTACAAGCTGTAGAGACTTTACATTAGCCTACATGGACAAAATATCAAATGTGTTTGCAGAAAAAGTGAATCTGAACGCTGTACAAGACACTTCATATTTGTTAAACTGGTTTGTTCTGCCTTAGATTAGGAGAGGCCAGTGAAATGGTTGCTTAGCAACTAATGGAGCTAAATGAAACATTCTGTTAGCCGGCTCTTGCCCTCATCTGTGTGTGCCTGATGTTGGGGGACCAGGTCCGCTGCCTACTGCCTGACTCACAGCCACCATACCAAAGTGACAAATGAAATAAAAGATTGAAAAAGGAATCCACAGCTGGACTGGGCACCTATATTTACAGTCTTATACATTTTATTTTATGCTAGAATGTTGGAGAAAAAGTAAGAGAGGACATTAAAAATCAATGAAATTTGGGGTTAAAAATTTAAGAGTGATCACTAACTTACACGAGGCTTGAAGAGAGCAGGATAAGATGTGATAACTGAGGAAATACCACACTGTTATCTTCCAACATTTTCTCAAAAAGTTCTTTATAAAAAGAGGTCAACAGATTTTGTGAATGGCATTGGGAAGTGTAGGACACAATTGTATTTTAGAGTTTTTCTGCTCCTGGTCATGTTTATTCCATGGCAGACATTGGGACTGGACTCTGACTGTCCCCACAAGGGCTGGAGGTAGCCTTTCAGCATTCAGCAGGGCTCCAGGAAGCCATTACCAGTACCAGATTAGGCAGGATTGTCTACTAGCAAACTAAAACTCACTAAGCTTCTACTTTGAAATTTCATAGGAGACTATTCTGAGTGACTTGTGTCAAAATAATGAGATGGCCACGTGAAATTCCTCTGAAGGAAAGTATGAGGAGGAGGAGCTGGATCAAAGAAAATCAACCAACACAACTCGGGAAATGGGAGGGAGTGTGAAGTCTGTGCCTGCTGGCTCTTAACGGTGCCACCATCCAAGAACATAGAGTGATTTACTCATTTCTAAGACCATGTCCTTGAAACAGTTTTTCTTTCTTTTTATAAAACTTTTATTTTCCATATAATAATCACTGCCACCAAATCTGAGGATCAGTCCTCCCTTACTGGGATTTGGACTCAGGCCTTCTGTCTAAGACTACTTGTTGGTTTCAAGCACTAGCCTTTTTTTTATGACTTAGAGAATTTCAATTAGATGTTCTTTCCACTATGAGACTTAAGAGCTATTATAAGATGTCTGAAAGGCTGGTAAGCAGTGAAGAGAGTGAACTTACTGGCCTTCTTCGGTATCAAGGGGAGAAAGTTATCAGGAGGATAATTAGGATTCAATATTCTGAAGGTTTTACCATATTTCTCCAGTAGAGGACACTTGTCATGCAGAATATTCAGAATCATTTGCAATATTTGAATGTGCAAGGAGCTCTGCAGAAGGGAGACCTGACCATGCTTCTCAAACACTTACATGCACGTAGTTCACCTGAGCTCCTGTTAAAACTCTGCTTTCTCATCCAGTGAGTGTGAGGTGGGATCTGAGATTCTGAATTTCTAACAAGTCCCCTGGTGATGCCAGTGCTGCTGGTCCAGGGACCACCTCAAGTACTAAGGGGTCAGTGATCTCTAAAGTACTTTCCAGTTTTAAAATTGCAAAATTCTGTTTACAGAAGAGAAGATCCAGTTTAGTGGTGATTCGTACACATGCCTAGTGCAGCTCTGACAAAGCACTTTTTGGCCCCTTCTGTGTCTCACAAAATTCACCCTGAATTCCTATCGCATTTCTCTCGGTAGTCTCTCCACTCTGCCTCCTCGGTTAGTCACTCTACCTCTTTACATCTGCAGTCCTTCAACCTTTTCTAGTGTAACTGTTCTCTAGAAAAAAGTTCCTTTTCTCATACAGACTCTTCCTCAAATCTACCTAGTGACTTCATGCAAACTCCAAATTCTTTCGTAGGACAGTTGTCAAGATGCAGGAAATACAGGCTGTGTCTCTGTCGGGGTGCCCTCTGGAAAAACAGAACTGTGGTGGTGGCTGCCATGCGGGGACAGACTAAATGATTTCTTTACATGGGAAGGATTCTTTCATTCAGTAACAGCAAGGGAGAGTAAAAGTGCATCCCTAACCATCCAAAAGGGGCAGATTTGTGCCAGATTAAAGAAGGGACTTCCCTACACAGTGGTTAGTAAAGTATTGCAATCCCATACTCAGGTGACACAAAGGTGACACACGCACCAGAGGTATAAAGGAAAGCCAAGGAAGGCATCTGAGATGGGGGCCAGAGGCTAAAGTTAAATGTGTGGATACCACTTTCCAGAAAAAATAACGGATGGCAAGAGTGTATTTTTTGTGGCTTATCTGGCCAGCAGATTCTGCCTTCCCATTTACCATAACTTTAGCTAAGAAAAATATACCTTGATTTGTGTCCATTTTCCATTCCATTCTTTTCTGTCTTGGAAACCCAGATCATTGAAATACCTAGTGTAGCAGGAAACCGACACAGACAGAAGACTCCAGGCACCAGTTGATTAGAGGAAGCAGGTTTATTTGGCCAGGGGGTGCTCGGAACACCAGCATGTTTCCCCAAACCAAGCCCCCCAACTCAATCTCTTGCCTCTCTTTTATCCACCTTTCAGGGTGGGGAGGGCACGTGAGGGTCATAAGACAGATAGACATGACATCATCCTCAAGGTCCTGGGATCAAGGGGGAAGGTCAGATTCGCTTATGTCCTTGAGCCTGGTTGGACCACCTGCCCTCAAAGGCAACAGAAACCCAAGGAAGTTACTAGGTTACAATCTAGGCCCGGTGTATGTCAGGGGAGAAACATGAAGACAGCAGAAACCTGCAGCTTGGCTGAGGCCTACACAGAGTAGCTAGGATAGATTCTTTTAGTTCTGCTTTTACTTTCTTGCCTCACTAGGAGGAGAATTCCAAAGACAAGGGAATGAACCATAAAGATGCTTGTTTTGAAGGCTCATGATCACCGTGCAGTTAATTTAGGAAGCAATTGTGCCTAGAGCAAAGCCGTAAAACACAGTGAGGGTCTTGGAATAAACAAGCTACATATTTGAAGATACTTGAAAAATCAGGATGTAGCACAGTTTTTAGCATATAAGGAGGATCTTTACGTGCAAAGGTGAAGGATACTAGGTATTTTAGAAATACTGATTTCTGCTGCCTAATTATATTTATGATAATATAATTTTGCTATTTTTAGTTTGTCTTGTGATATTTTATTCTCTTAGAGTATTACTGTACTGCTTGAGGAAAAATTAAAAGAACTGTAACTATAAAGAGGAAAACCTTCCCCTACCAAGCACACATCCCTACTCTTTCAGGCCATTAAATTCCCAGATGGATTGGGTTACTTTTGCATTTGCAAGATAAAGGACATAAATATCCAGTTCAACTGTGGTCAGTCCTTTCCCTGATGGAAGGCCATGGGCTATTGTGGTTAATTGAACAGTCTCATTAACTGAGGTTCACTAGCCATTCTGTATGTGAGGTGTAACCAAAATGCAATAAAGGATAATTGCTTCAATACTAAATTAAGCAAAATATAATCTTTGTTGATTCAGATGTTAGTTCACAGATGTCTGGCCGGGTAACACTGGGATGTTGGGTATCACCCTATGCTGCAGTCCTTGCAGACTGTTCTTTTCAGTGATTTCCTTAAACGTGTCTATTTACTTTCATTTAACATAAAATGTAAGGGTTGAATGGGCCTCCTAACAATTCTGTTATTTCACCAGTAAGATTATTTGGATTCTCGATAAAATAGGAATTCATAGCACATTTTGCCTGTGTAATTACAGGCAAGTTACACTGTCCAGTGTAATTACAGAGCTACACATAAGGTACTAGGTGAAAAGATTGTATTTTACTAACTGTTGAGTGCTTACAAAAGTCTGTCTGCCATTTTATTTTTCTTTGAAGATAGAGTAGAATTTTTGTTAGTTTTGTGCCATAACTTACCAACCTAAAATATGGTTGTAACTCATCTTGTGACTACAGGGCAACTAACTTGACCCAAGGAAACGTAATTTGTGTGCTCTGGTTTAGGACTCAATTTTGGTCATTTTTATGTGAACTGAAGAGGGAATAACACACTATAAACCCACCCTTCCTTGCTGTGGGAGTGGGTTGTAGTCTCACAGACTAGGTTTCCAGTTAGAAATAGCTGTGGTGGTGGCAGCACATGATGGGCCAAGAGTGAGCTGGGGTGACTGCAGACCTCAGCCTGGCCCAGGCTCTCCGAGAGCACACAGGTCAGTGCAGTGCTTCCGTGTTTCTAAGCAGGGCCTTATCTCGTGCTTTGGCAGAATGTTTTAGCTTGACAGAGAACATTGCCAATTGTTCTTTTTTCTAAATAGCTTTGAACTCACTTGCATTTCTCAAGTGTTTAGCTTACAGTAGATACTATTTAACTAGTTAACTTTAATTACAATGTTATATTTTGGTATCTAAAACACTTTCCATGAAGAACTTACTTTCTTACATAGAACTAATTCTTTTTGTTTGCTGACACTGCAGAGCAGCAGGATACCATCTGTGGCTGAACTCTGAAGAGCACGCCGGCTGGTTTGTTCATTTGCCTGCATTTACAGCATACATGCAGTGCTAGGGCCTAGACTTACATCAGCAGTGGCTCGCCACCCCCTTTTAACAATGAAAATACATTGCGGCATCAGGAAGGTTGAGAACCTCTCGTCTAGACTAAGAGCACCAAAGTGAGTTAGAAAGATATGGTGTCCACCATCATGGAGCCTGCAGTTTACCTTTTCAAGAAGTTTGATGCTGAAAAATAACACCATTAGTCTCATCACCTTGTTTGCTACCAAAAGTGGCTTTGTCCTTCCTCGTGGGTTCTAGCTTCTCCACACATTGTTTCACAAGCTCAGACAGCCTAGGCAGACGTCATTTCACTGTGCCAAATGGCCAGGTTGGATACTACTGTGCTGGTCTCCAATGATGCTTTCCTAATTGAAGTGCCTTGTAAATTAACCCTAAACATTGACCTTGACTTAATAGTTCCTTCTTTAAAATGTTTAAATAAACAATTTTAGTTTTTTAAAATTATGATAACCATTAAATTTGTAACCTTAAATTTCTGAAACAAAATGATGTGATGTCAAAACGTAAGTTCCCATGTTTATAGAAATGGTGGTTATTATTTTCATGATGGGGTCGTTCCAGTAAGTAGAGGTATGCGACTATGTTGCAAAAGTGAAGTGCAGCTGGAGGGAGAGAGAGATTTATTAATAGAAGTAGGATTGTCACTAAGAAAATACTTGAAAGGAGTGGATTCCGACAGCGGTTGGGTAGAAGGGATGGTTTCTCAGCTCTCATTTCAATTGGAATCAAAAGGAGATGTGGGAAAGTAGGGCAGTCTGTCCATAACAACAGTTTGTACTCAACTAAGATGCCTGTTGTCATGCTTGACAGTAAACGTGATTGTATCTAATCCTTAAGACAACACTGTGAGGTTGGTTATCACTATTTCACAGATAAGGGGGCTGAGGCTGGTAGAAATTAACAGATTAGCCAAAGATCAAGGTAAATTGCCCACATAACCAGGTTATAGTACCAGGATTCAACCATATGTATCATTCTATGCAGTTCTGAACACTAGAAATAAGGCAGAGTTTTAAAAAGGTAGTTGTTTGAAGTACATGGTCATTATAGTGATCCGAATAATACTTGTGTGAGATAAAATGGAGTCTCTTCTTTCCCTCTGCAGTCATATTCTGTAATATAACAATTATAGTTTATTTAATTAAATTGGTACAGAACAATTACCAATTCAGTGTTCCTTTATTACTTATATGAATGTGTGCAAATACAGATGTACATTATTTAAGGACTTGTTTTCTTTCCAGCTCTACTAAGCCACACTACAAGTTCAGTGACTCAAAAGCCTCTGTTTGAGGATCAGTATTACATGCCAGGTTTACCCTGATTACTTTTGAAAGACCTTAGGAAAACAGATTTCAAAAACTCCCATGGCAGCCTGTTCTGATTTTTAACTTTTGCTTTCAAGAAGTTTTTCCATTTCATTAACTCAGATCATTCTGCAGTTTGAATTGTGGGTTCTACTCTGTGCCTAAGCTGGTGGGGAGCAGCTGGCAACTACATCAAGTGCAGCTAGGATTTTAAGGATCTGAAAAAAGAATTAGTGTGGAGAATATTAAAAACGTAAGCACCCATACAATAAAAAACAGATATTGAAAACAATTTAAATTTCTTTCAGGTTCTTTCCAAAGTAGTTGCAAGAAGTCTAGAAGCAAATTCAGAATGACACAGTTTATGTATATATTATATATTTATATATAGATTTTACTGTGACTTGTGCTTTTTTATTTTGGAGTTTCAGGCCATCTCCTACAAATGCATAAACAGAATCCATTTAACTCTAAAGTCAATTTCCTGTTAGCATTTTTATCTGTAGCCACACTTGATAGAGGGAAGAAGGCGGAAACTGGTACTTCTCCTAATCTGTCAATCCTGTAAACCAGGGACTCCCTAAAAGAAACTTCATTCTATTTCTTCTTATCACAAAATATGAATTTGACTCAGAGTTTACCCTACGGCAGGCGCTATTCACTTTGTATGCACACCTAATAGACTACAGCATACTGGAAACAACTTTTATGTACACTGGGAAACCACAGAGTTTCTGTGACTCCCTTTATCGTGACGCTCACTTTATTATAGTAAGCCGGAATCAAACCCACAGTATCTCCAAAGTGGAGATAGAAGTGAGATTATTCAGTATTTACTTTTCTCTGTCTGATTTATTTCACTTACTGTGTTTCTTAGGTTCATCCATGTTGTGGCAAATGGCAGGATTTCTTTCCTTTTTAAGGCTGAATCATATTCCAGTCTGTGTGTATGAGTGCATTTCACATTTTTAAAATCCATTCATTGACATTTAGGTTGTTTCCATATCTTGGCTTTTGGAGTGCAGATAACTCTCTGAGATACTGATTCCATTCCCTTTGCATATGTACCCATTAAGTGACTTTGGTGGATCAGAAGGTAGTTCTATTTTTACATTTTTCTTAAGAAGAGATCTCATTATGTTGCCCAGGCTGGTATTGAATTCTTGGGCTCAAGCAATTCTCCCACCTCAGCCTTCCCAGTAGCTAGGTTACAGGCACAGTCTACTACCATGTCTGGGTTATTTTTAATTTTTTGAGGAGCCTCTGTACTGTTACCCATAATGCCTGTGCAAATTCACATTCTCACCAATAAGGAATGAAGATTTGCTTTTCTCTACAACCTCAGTAACACTTATCTTTTTGATAGTAGCCATCCTAACAGATATGAAGTAAAACCTCATTATGGTTTTGATTTTTCTTCCCATGATTAGTGATGTTGAGCACATTTTCATAAACCCGTAAGCCATTTGAATGTCTTTGGAAAAATGTCTATTTATGTCCTCTGCCCATTTAAAAGCCCAGTTATTTGGACTTAATTGTTGTTGAATTTTATGAGTTCCTTGCATATTCTGAATATCAAAGATAACAACTCCTTATTAGGTATATAGTGGCAAATATTCTCTCCCATCCTGTAGATTGCCTCTAGTTTGGTGACTATTTCCTTTGTTGTGCAGAAGTTTTTTGTTTGATGCAATCATACTTGTTTATTTTTGCTTTTGTTGAGTATACCCAGACCAATGTTAAAATCTTTTCCCCAAAGTTTTCTTCTATATGGTTTCAGGTTTTAAGTTTCAGTCTTTAATACATTTTAAGTCCCTTTTTTTGTATTGTATATGGTGTGAGGCAAGGGTTTAATTTCCTTCTTCTGCATATGGAAGTATTTTCAATGCAATTTACTGAAGAGGCTATCCTTTTAATACTTATCCTTTTCAATTTGTGACCATAGATGACTTTCCACTTATCTGTATTTAATTTCTTTCATCAGTGTTTTATAATTTTTAGTGCAAAAGTCTTATACCTTTTTGGTTAAATGGTTAAATGTATTCCTGGATATTTTTTGTTGTTGTTATTGCTATTGTAAATGGGATTTAAATTTTTTTGTTCCTTTTCAGATATTTTGTTGTTTATGGATAGAAATATAGATAGGATTTTTTTTTAATGTTGGCATTATGTCCTACAACTCTACTGAAGTCATGAATTAGTTCTAAGAGGGTTTTTTATTGTAGTTGCTGAGGCTTTATAGTTTTTTTTTGTTTGTTTCTTTTTTTTGTGCGGTTTTTGGCTGGGGCTGGGTTTGAACCCGCCACCTCCGGCATATGGGGCTGGAGCCACAGGTGCCGTCTGAGGCTTTATGGTTTTTTACATCATGCCATATGCAAAGATAATTTTATTACTTCTTCTCTGGTTTGGATGTATTTTATTTCTTTTTCTTATTTAATTCCTCTTGCTAGGACTTCCAGCACTAAGTTGAATAGAAGTGATTTCTCCTCTTATCTTCCTCAGTTATTTGATGTTTTTTTTTTTGTAGTCATTTGCTTTGATTAGTTTCTATTTATCTTTTCAGTATATATTATAGATACTTTTTTGTGTTTGGTTACCTCAAGGCTTGCATAAAATATCTTGTAGTTAAAACAGTCTGTTTTAAGTTGATAACTTTAATTACATACAAAAAACTCTAAACTTTTACCATCTCCTTTGTACTTTGCGTTTGTGTAGTCAGAGTGTACTTTTTTACATTGTGTATCCATTAACAAAATTTTGTGCTTTAACTTTTATATTAGGAGTAAAAGTAATTTGTACAGCACTATCACAGTGTTATATTATTCTGTATGTGTCTGTAATTACCTTTACTAGTGAGATTTTTCATTCATATACTTTTACATGGCTATTTAGTATGTTTTTGTTTCAATTAGGCATGTTTGTAAGGTTGGTCTGAAAGTGACAAACTCACAGTTTTTGTTTGTCTAAAAAAGACTTTATCTTTCTTTCATTTTTAAAGAGTAGTTTTACCAGATAAAATATTCTTGGTTAACATATTTTTTTTCAGTACTTGGAATGTATCATTCTGTACTCTCCTGGTCCGCAAGATTTCTACTGAGAAATCTACTGTTGTCTTGGGAAGGTCTCCATATATGTGACAAGTCACTTCTGTCTTGATACTTTCAAAATTCTTTTTGTCTTTAACTCTTGAAAAATTAATTATAATGTGTCTTGGTGTAGATCTCTTTATGTTCAACTTATTTAGAATGCTTTGGGCTTCTTGAATATGGATGACTATTTCCTTCTTCTGATTTGGGATGTTTTCAGTAATTATTCCTTTAAATAATCTTTCTTCTAGGCTGGGTGCAGTGGATAGCACCTGTAATGCTAGCACTCTGGAAGGCCGAGGCAGGTAGATTGCTTGAGTTTAAGAGTTAGAGACTAGTCTGAGCAAGAGCAAGGCCTGTCTCTACTCAAAATAGAAACAGTGGCACATACCTGTAGTTCCAGCCACTTGAGAGGCTGAGGCAAAAGGATTGCTTCAGCCCAAGAGTTTGAGATTGCTATGAGCTATGAAGCCATGGCACTCTACCCAGGGCACTGAGTTAGACTCTATCTTAAAGAAAAATAATAATTTTTCTTCCTCTTTCTGTTGTTCTTTTTTTTCTTGGACTTTCATAATGTGTATATTGGTTCACTCGGTGGTGTCCCATAAAACTTGTAGGCTTTCTTTATTCTTCTTTTTTTTTTTTGCTTTTGACTGAATAATTTCAAATGTTCACTGATTTTTTATTCCTGATCCGTTCTGCTTTTGAAACTCTTTATTGCACTTTTTTCATTTCACTTACTGTATTCTTCAGCTCTAGAATTTGTTTGCTGCTTTTTCATGATTAATATTTCTGTAACTTCTATTTTTGTTCACATGTTTTTCTGATATCATTGCACTATCTGTGTTCTCATACTGCTTCTTAAGACAGACATTTATTTTGTTAGGAAACTCATAGATATTCATTTCTTTGGCATCAGTTACTAGGAATTTATTGTGGTCCTTTAATGTTGTCATGTTTCCTTGATACTTCATGTTCCTCGTAGTCTTGCATCTGGAGGAATAGTCATCTCTTTCATCTACTCAGATGTTACAGTCTAGCTTTGGTGGGGAAAGCCCTTCATATGCAGTATGAGGGTGCCAACTTGGTGGAGTGTGTGGTGATACACAGCTTCTGAAGGTTGTGTGGCACTGGCATGGACCAGTGGGTGTGGGGCACTGCTAGGTCTTGGGTATAGGTGTGAGGGCAGTGATGTCGTCCAGGTATGGGCATGTGTGTAGCAGTACCAGGTCTGGGATGCCAAGGGGGAGGACAGTGACTTTTCCCGTGCAGGAAAATGTAGTGGCCTTGGGGATTCTTCTTGGCACTGAGCTGTGCTGGTCTGACAGCACAGGGTGACGTAGGTAAAATGCTTTCTATGCTTTTCTGTGTGACCATCCTTAGTTCACCAAAAATGTTCAATTTTGCTTATTCATGGTAAATTTTTGAAAGTTATGTATATTCTGAATGTTTGCTCTTTAATATAGCAAATGTAATTGCATTGATTACATGTTAAATATTGCTAATATCTTTAGGATATTTTGAATGTTATTTTTTATTTTTTCAGATTGTAGTCATTTAAAATATTCCTCAAATGGTAAGAGAGCAATAATTTTGTATTTCTACAGTAAAAACTTCTACTATAAATTAAGTTCTCAAAGAGAATCCTCTTTATTATGAAAACTTAACGCTCTAAT
>NW_003852527.1:4333697-4382658 GCF_000181295.1 Otolemur garnettii | reverse complement strand
TGATTTAAAATGTATAGAGTTGTGAAGACAAAAAATAAATGTTAAAATAAAAATTTCCTAAAAGATGAATATTCATATATGGCAAATGAAAGAAATTGAATTTTTTTAAATTAAAATTTAGCATTAACTAAATACTTACTACATAGAGTAGTGGTATGTTTTTGTATAGTTTACCTCTATGAAGTTACCCAAGCAGAAAAATCTGAGGAAAAGTCCCCATAAGACTGCTCTCATTTTTTACATCAGTTGAAAGTTTAGGGGGTTTCTAAAACCACTCTTAGGTTTAGTAATTCCCTAGAAAGACTCATAGAACTCATGCAAAGCTTTAATTATGAATGTGGTTTATTACAGGGAATTAGCATCAGTCAAGGAAAAAGAGGCATAGGATAGCATGTAGGGAGAACTAAATATGGGTCTGGTTGACTTTCTCTCATGGGGTAATATGTGGTGTTACCTCCTCATGGACACAGTATATGGCAGTGTGCACAGAGGATCGCCAGCCTTGGCAGCTCATTCATGCTTTTGGTGTCTAGGGATTTTATCTGGGCTAAGTCATATACTGCCTGGTCTGACCTTCATTTTCTAGCCTCTTCAAAAGTTGAGGCTAGTAACGTCAGTCTCCAGTTCCTGTGGGAGTCAAAACTCACGTGGTGTAGCCCAAAACCCATCACCAATCACGTGGTTGACTGTTGGTGGCCAGGCTTCTGGGCAAACAGAGGTATTCCAATCAACCAGGACACTCCAAAGGCCTAGAGATTACCTCCCAGAAGCCAAGAACAGAGACCATACCTCTCATGGGTAAGGTTAATTCTTCACTTACAGAAGCATACTTTTCTAAGTAGACCTCATTTCATTATCAATAAGCAAAATTGAATGTTGTCTTTATATTGGTTAAGTCAAACTTGTCAAAAGGGTACACATTAGTGTGGTATTTGCGTTTTTGTTTGTTTGCTTTTTAAAAAAGTATCCATGTATTGTTTAATTTGGAAAGTTTTTATTTTTATATTTTTTTTCACTTTTCAAGTTTTCTTTTGTCACGCTAATCATTTGTAGGAGAACTGATTTTCAATAAGTTGGCTATTTGAAAAATTTGGTTGGGGGCAAATTGATTTGTACTGAACAACTTAGTGATTCTCAAATTCAAGAGCCCATCATTACCTGAAAGGCCTATTAGAACACAAAGCCCTGGGACCCCCTCTGAATGTCAGGTTCAGTAGGTCTGCAGTGAGACCTCGAGGAACTATACTCAGTCAAGTTTCCAGGTGATGCTAACGTTGCTGGTTTAGGGCTTTGAGAAGGACTAGAATGGACTATGTGATGCAGGGTAGATGAGAGAGGAACAGATGCATCATTGGAATAAGGCAGGAAAAAAGCCATAGAAGTCAGGAGATGAAGGAGCCCTTTCTGATATCCTGTTGGCCTGAAGGTTCTGGATTTTTTCCTCTTACTTGGTTGTCTTGTTGCTTTGTATTCGAACTTCCATAATTCTATCTCTTTCTTTCTTTCCCCATCTTAGGCAATGTTCAGTCTTTGTATGGTGGAAAGTGGAGCTGATGAGGTGAATTTACACGGTGTGACCAGCCTTGGCTTAAAGCAGGCTCTGGAGTTTGCATACACAGGACAGGTATGGTACCCAGGGTGATCTGAGGAGATTATCATTTAACTGCACCTAACCGAAGGAAGTTATCTTTGAAGTATGAGACTTAAGTATGTTTTTGTTATACATTTTGATGTTAAAAAAGTTTTCCATCTGCTTAATTTTACAAATAATGTTACAGAATGATAAAGAAATTTGCTATTTGATATGAGCTAGTAAACACAGTATTTTAATCTTAACTCAGTTCTTGTTGGTACAATTTTGAAAAGAACTAGCAAGATAGCTTGGATTCACATTGTTATCTCTGAAGTTCAGTGACTCAGTCATGGCTTTATTGGTCTTAGAAGCAAGATAAAAGAGAAGGGCAGTGCCTGTGGCTCAAAGGAGTGGAGCACTGGCCCCATATGCTGGAGGTGGCAGGTTCAAACCCAACCCTAGCCAAAAACTGAAAAAAAAACCAAAAACTTAAAACTCCAAAAATCTGTGTCTAGCATCCGGCACCCTGTCCTCCACATATCTCAGGGTCAGAACCTAAGACATTTAAACATTTAGATTAGATTAGGATGATTCGAAATCCTAATATGTTCATGACTAAAATTGTTACAGGATTTACAGAACACCAGAGAACATCCATTTACATTTGAGAACTGCTCAGATTAATCAATTCAGAGACAGATTGGATGTTTGTACCCTTTTATAAAATTTTGTTCTTTAATTCCATTTTATCCAACTTGAATTCAGTATCTTCTCTGCTAAAATAAAGACCTCTTCTCTTGAAAGGCTCACATCCTGGTGGAAGAGGGAGGCAAATACATAATTATGTTTTGTCACTGGGATGGGAGTCAGAACAGAAGCAGAATGTAAATTACCGGGGAAAATGCGAAAATGCCATCAAGTGGGGGTACTGGCACAGAATTTCACAGGGAAGATAGTATTTGGGTTTTGAAGAATGGATAGGAGGTCATGTTTCCATTAATTTTCTTTATTTTTTGATTTTATTTGTAAAGGACAAATAATTATTTTGCAGGCTGGCCATAAAGTTTGTGTGCAATTTATAATTTGTAATTGCACATGAACTTTGTGGTCACTCTATATATTTATGTGGTGAATGTGATGTTTTGATAGGTGTTTGCAGCGTGGAATGTTAAAATCAGGGTAATAAGTCTGTCACCGTACATACTTATCATTTTTAGTGGTAAAAATATTTAAAATCTACTCTTACCAATTTGAAATACACAGTGCATTATTATTTATTGTAGTCACTATTCTGTGCAGTGCATCACTAAAGCTTATTCATCCTGTTTTACTGAAACTTTCTGCCTTTTGATCAATATCTCTCCTAGCCCCTTCTACTTCCTCCCCTGCTGTAGTTTGGATCTTTATCTCCTCCAAATCTCAGGTTGAAATTTGATGCCCAAAGTTGGAGGTGGGGCGTAATGGGAGGTGTTTGGGTAAGGTGACCAGATGTCCCGCTTTTGGCGGGACAGTCCCGATTTTTAAGAATTTGTCCTGCGTCCGTGGTGTTTTAAAAAAGTCCCGATTTTTGGAAAGAATGCATTACAAGCTAGGGAACATGGGAGAAGAGGAAGGGAATATATGGTTTTCAGTTGCGGAAAAGGTTAATGTAACTCCATTTGGGAATGAAGAGGTTAATGTAACTTCATTTGGAAATGAAAAGGCTAATGTAAACTCCATACTCCCCTCCTGGGCAAGGTATCAGAAGGAGACTGGCTCCCTCCCTTGCTTCTAGGCAAGGGCAATTAGCTCAGAAAGAGCCAAACTGTCTGGAACAAACAAGTAGGCCCCCCTCCCCACCAGAGTAAGGTGACCAGATCTCCTGCTTTTGGCAGGTCAGTCCCGATTTTTAACAATTTGTCCTGCAGTGTTTTAAAAAAGCCCCAATTTTTGGAAAGAATGCATAACAAGCTAGGGAACACGGGAGAACGGGAAGGGAATATACCGTTTTGGGCTGCCATGTGGCTGTTTCGCCAGGATATGTGTTTTATATTATTTTTGTTAATTTTATAGTGTTAAACTTTAATAATAACAAATAATTGTTGAGAACTGCTTATCAAAGTTTGCATTGTTGTCAGGCCCTGCCCCTCCAGTGGTGTCCCACTTTACCAATGTTAAAATCTGGTCACCTTATGTTTGGGTCATGGGGTTGGATCCCTGATAAGTAGATTAATGTCCTCCCTGGGGGAAGGTTTTCCCTCCAGAGCTGGTTGTTGCCAGAACCTGGCCCCTTCCCCTCGGTGCCTCCTCTGTCGCCACATGATTTCTACACACTCCAGATCACCTTCCACCATGAGTGAAGCACTCTGAGGCCCTCAGCAGAAGCAGATGCTGGTGACGTGCTTTTAGGATATCCTACAGAACTGTGAGCCAGATAGACCTCTTTCCTTTTTAAATCACTCAGCCTCAGGCGTCTTTCAGGTAACACTAAGTGGACTAAGACGCCCACCCTCCCCCAGCCCCTGGTAACAGCCATTACTCTCTGCTTCTGTGAACTCTGCTTCTTTAGATTCCACATGTAAGTGGAATGAGGGACTTGTCTTTCTGTGCCTGGTTTATGTCCTAAAGGTCCATCCATGTTGTCAAAAGACAGATTTCTTCCTTTTTTGAAGCCAAACAAGTCTCCCATTGGGGATATATACCTCATTTTTTGGTCCATTTATCTGATGGTGGCTACTTGGGGTGTTTCTGTATCTTATCTACTGTGAGTAATGCTGCAGTGCACATGGGAGTGCAGATAGATACCTCCACAGCACACGGATTTCAGTTCCTTTGGATATTACTATACACAGAAATGGGATTGTTAGTTCATATAGTTAACTATGTTTTTAGTTTTCTGAGGAAACTCCATACTGTTTTCTAGTATGGTTGTATTAATGTACATTCCTACCAACAGTTCATAGGGTTTGCTTTTCTCCACAAGCTTGCCAGTAATTGTTATCTTTTGTCTTTTTGATAATGGCCATTCTGATGGGTATGAGGTGATTATGCTTTTAATTTGCATTTCCCTGATGATCAATAATGGTGAGCATTTTTGTCATAAATGTTGGCTATGTATGTCTTCTTTTAAAAAGTGTCTATTAGGTACTTAGTCAGTATTTTGATTGGGTTGCTTGTTTTCTTGCTGTCTTTTTGTGATGCCTCCAGCTTTGCTCTCTTTGCACAAGATTGCTTTCACTATTCAAGATTTTGGATGCTTTTTCTTTATGTTTTTATTGTCTAATTCCTCTGGCTAGAATCTCCAGTACTATGTTGAATAGAAGTAGTCAGAGTGAGCATCCTTGTCTTGTTTCTAATCTTAGAGGAAGAACTTTCCACTTTTTGCCATTATGATATTAGCTCTGGGCTTTTCATATATGGCTTTCATTTTGAGGTGCATTCCTTCTATGCCAAATTTGTTAAGAGTTTTTATCATGAAAGGATAATGAATATTGTCAAATGCTTTTTCTGCATCTGTTGAGATGATCATACAGTTTTTGTTCATTCTATTAAGATGGTATATCACATTAATTGATTTGCATATGTTGAACCATCCTTGCATCCCAGGGATAAATCTCACTTGATCATAGGAATGATTTTTTTAATGTGTGATTGAATTCAGTTTGCTAGCATTCTGTTGAGGATTTTTTTCCTCTGTGTTCATCAGGGATATTGGCCTGTAATAGTTCTTTCTTGTAGTGTCTTTGCCTGACTTTGATATCAGTCTAATGCTGGCCTTGTAAAATGAATTTGAAGGCATTCTTTTTTGCTCAGTTTTTTTCTAATATTGAGAAAGGATTGGTATTTAGTAGAGTTTTTCTGTGAAGCCATCAGGTCCTGGGCTTTTCTTTGATGGAAGATTTTTTGATTATTGACTTAATCTTCTTACTTGTTACTTGTCCAGAGTTTTTATTTCTTTTTAATTTGGTCTTGGTAGATGTATATTTCTGGGAATTTATCCATTTCTTCTAGATTATTCAGTTAATCACACTAGTCTCTCCTGATCCTTTGTATTTCTGTGATATAAATGAGGGGGGATATCTTTTCATATCCAGTTTTATTTGTCTTCTCTCTATTTTAGTCTAGTAGTCTCTCCTGATCCTTTGTATTTCTGTGATATCAGTAATGAGGGGGGGATATCTTTTCATATCCAGTTTTATTTGTCTGCTCTCTATTTTAGTCTACATTTCTGTCAGTTTGTTCATCTTTTCCTAAAACCATCTCCTAGTTTCTTCTTTTTGAGGCAGAGTCTCAAGCTGTTGCCCTGGGTAGAGTGCCGTGGTGTCACAGCTCATAGCAACCTCAAACTCTTGGACTTAAGCGATTCTCTTGCCTCAGCCTCCCAAGTAGCTGGGACTACAGGTGCCCACCTTCATACCAGGCTATTTTTTGGTTGTAGTTTTCATTGTTGTTTGGCAGGCCCAGGCCAGGTTTGAACCTACCAGCCTTGGTGTATGTGACTGGCACCATACTGTGGTACCGGCGCCGAGCCTAAAATATATGATATTGTCCATCTTCTTTTTTGGAGTCAGTAGAGCTTGAGATATGTTTCATAGAATAATTGAGGCAACTTTGGCAGGAAGAAAGAAAATAATAAATAGAAAGGAAAAAAAGAAAACATACATCAAGTAGGAGGTACAAGGGGAAAAGAAAGATGATGGATCACAGAGTCAGAGTGGGCCCAGCCAAATTTCAGGCAGACAGTTATCATTCAGAGTTGCTAAAAAATATTCCAGTGAGATGAATAAATAGTGTATGTTTTTTGGTTTACAGATGTAAAGAAAGATACCAGCTTTAAATTGTGTCTCTCTATGCCTGAATTACAGTTGTACCTGCACTTGCCCATCTCTAAAGTAAATCTGAAAACCCATAGCTCACACTTCACAGATGTGCAATGGAAATGAAATAGTAAATAACAGCTTTTTTGGTGAAACTTCCCAGGCAAGTCCTATCTGTACTTAGTGACATTAACAATTAAACATTTTTAGCTTAGAGGCTTTAAGCTGTAAAGCATATTTAAATTGTTAGTAAACTTAAAAATACAAAAGTTTTTGTGGAAACTTAGTTAGAGAACACAGGCAAAGCTAAGTGGCTGCCTCATTGCTTCGTGGGTTCCTTCCGAATGGCTTTTTTATATATTTACGTCTACATATCTGTATCTACACATATAACATGTATGTAATATATACATAGATAGGTAGATACATAAAATGATGCTTGTGTTACAAAGGATCTATGAGGTGCAAGCTGAAAACAGCAAAAGGGGAGCTCACATTTTGAAAGGTGAGGAAGCTACTTGCAAAGAGAAGATGTTTGCAGAAGGGAAGCTATATCCAGTTACCCAGGATTCATCTGACTCAGATGCTTAAAGTCCACTTTTATGAAAAAATGAGAGCCAGTTGAGATGAAAACATATAGGTAACTAGTGTAAGTGCCATACATAAAAAGAAAGAAAAGAAAGGATTTAGGCCAGACCTGGGGTTGCATTTGTTTTGTGCAGATACCAGAGACCCATTATTATTATTATTTTTTAACTACTTCCTTTAATAGTAACACAAGATGCAAAGAAATTCCAAAAAGGGTCTCAGTCCCAGATTGACAGGTTAGGAGGAGTCAAAGAATATAAGCCTTTCCTTAGTCTCCCTGGAAAGAAAGGGAGAGTGGACACAGAATACCACCAGCCCCTGGGTGAATCCAGTGCCAGGGCCATGCAGGGCCCAGCTCTCCACCACCAAGGGGAAGTGCTGATTTTCCTTGTCATGGTCCTGGTATTGCTCCCATGGTCATCCTCCAGTTTTCAGGAGTCATGTAGTTCTAAGAATGGCTCCTTTCTTTAGTTCCCTAACATTTCCCCTTGGGGGAAAGGCCACTCACCCTGTTGTGGTGTCAGGTCCTGAGGGAGTTACCATCTTGGAGGATGATGAGGGGGGAATATCCCTAGTGCCTTGCCATTTGGTTTCTGTTTAGTTTGCTTAGAACCTAAAATCAAAGAGTGTCAGGATCTCTTAAAGGCTTGTCTGAGCAATGGCTGGCCATAGGGGAGCTCAGTCTGGTTCCAAGGTAGCATGTGATCCTCAAAGAGTACCCAGAGCCAAGTCCAATCCAGAAGATGAAGGTGCATCTTTGGGCAGAATAGGCTCTGGGAGAAGATTTGGTTTGGAGGCTTCAGTCTTACATATTTCACTCAGCTGTTTCACCAGTGGACTCAGAGGGTCTTCACTGCTGGTCTTCACAGGTGTCCATGCAGTACCAGGGGTAGGAGAACAGGGACCTGAGTCCTGGGCATGTTTGGGATCCCTCACTTGGCTTTAGAGAACGCATCGTCTGGATGGGAGTACACAGGATGCCTGCACTAGATGAATGGTAATCTGCTACTTGAGCTAGAAGGTTGTGTGGTGGAGGACCAGCTGCAGTGACTGGGATGCTCTTAGCTGAGCCCATCTGAACCAGGAGTTGCTGGGGTCTCACCCCAGGGGCAGGGTCCTTTAAGGCATGTGGATCTGGCAGCAACCTACTGAAGAAAAATAGAAATGACAAGAGACAAAGAAACAAGACACAAAGAATAGAATTTTCAAAGGTGGGAGCACAGGGGACCACCACGCATTTGTGGGGTTCTGCCCAGTGTCATTTCCACTCAGCTTTTATTGAAGGCTATTTGCTCCTTAGCCCAGAAGATAAGCTGAGGAAGGGAGCTAAGACACCCATAGCTTCTCCGAGTGAGCATATCAGCTCCTATTGTTTCTATAATCATTAACTTTAAGGGTCTGAGCAGCTTTGAGAAATCCAGAACCCAAGCCTTATATGAGGGCAGCCTCCTGTCTGTAGTTACACATTCCTAGGGGGATGTTAACACCCTGCTGTTCACTGCAGAGTAGAAGGCCACTGATGTCAGTCTCCTCTGAAGAATCAGTGGGAAAGAGGAATTTTCCTCTCATCACTACCTCAGAGGTCTTTCTCAGTGATAAGGGATATAAGCCCTCCTGCCCATATTTCAGGGCTGTTCCCTTGATCTCTGCCCCAGCCAAATACAAATCTCCACAATGGGTATTTGCTTTGACTGTTAAATAGGCAGAACTGGCCTAGTTAATGTTTCTTACTAGGCCTTGCACACAGCGTCCTCTGTGGCCATTTCTTCAGAGTGCTTACAGACCCAGCAAGGGTGTTAGCAAGCTGTATCCCCAACAGGCCAGGCTTCTAGGAAAAGCAGGAAACTTGCTCAGATAAGAATTAGAAGCATCTGTTTTAAAGGTAAATTAGCGGATTTGCCTTTGTTCTGCCTTGCTTAGCTCACTTTTTTATTTTCCCCTTTTTCTGGGGGAGTTTTCCCTTTCCAAGAATGGGGTCTTTGGTCCCCATTCTGCCTGTAGTAGGGTGAGGGCGGGGCCCTGCCAGGCTGCAATTCCACCTTTGTGTACACAGCAGCTGGAGGCTCAACTCCTGAAGCGCCAAGTTTCAAACTTCTAGCCAGGCCCTCTGGTTGAGCTGCTGTCTGCTGTAGACCCACTGTGTGAGACCCACCTCCAGCAAAGGAAGTCACTGGTCTTTGAAGAGGGGACTTCTTGCTAGCCTTAGGTGTGAGACTTTGGGGAGTGCTTGTCTTTGCTTTTAAGACCTCAAATTTCAAAACCACATGGTTTTATTAAGCAAAATAGAGTAATGAGTGATTGGGCTATCATGTTCAGATCCAGCTGGAGTTGTGGTTTTCCTGAAAGAGAGATTGATTGACAGAGTTATCAGTTACTTCACACCAACCCTAAGCTCCACCCCACCGGATATCTGCTTTTCAAACACTGGGAAAGATGACAGGTATCTCTCTACTTTATGTTTAGAAAAGATAGCTACTTGTCTCTCTCTACTTTCAAGAGAGATACTTGTCCCAGAGAAGTTGCTGGGATTAAGAGGTCTAAGCAACAGCAGGAATCCATTCTAAAGTGGATATTTGAGGAGGAGGGAGGAGCCTGAGGTACATGGCAGAAACTCTTCTGTGTACACATGTGCTGAGGGGCAGGAGCCAGCTGACATTTCACCCAGCACCCTCTGAAAGAGCCAGAGGATGGCACCAGCTACTTTGTGTATCTGTTTAACCTGATTTTTTAAGACAGCCCTGGGCAGTCTTGTGATCCCATTAGGCCAGGGAGTTGCAGTGAATTAACTAAAACCATTCCCCTAGTATATTTTGACCCGATTAGTAAAACCCAGTCCTTCAAAATTCAAATCTATTGTTCTTTTTAGATGTCCTCTGGCATTAAGAACAGATTAAGTTATATTTGTTATACTTTGTTGAAGGAGGCAGGGGAGTGCTGAGGCATTTTATAGAGTAAACTATTTTTATTGTTTTCTCAACTTGGAAACTGCCTTTCCTCAAGCCGTAGGGCTCGTGTATATACATTTTCTCTTTGCTACACAGTGGAAGTTGGAAATTGATAGTCTTTCTTGGACAACATCCAAGGGAGTTAGGTTTTTTTAGACATTGACATGACTTTATAGTAAACCTTTTTTTCTTTTTGAGACAGGGACACAGATTATGGCAAAAAAATGAAATTGGAGTACATGTGAGAATGGCAAACAGATGCTTTGTCTCACTATGGAATTAAAACTAAGATTAAGCAAAGAATTTGGACCAAGGAAGTATGAATGAAATAATTCTTCAATTTCTTTTTTTTTTTTTTATTTTAGATTGATAGGCAGGTACAGATGATTAGGTTATAATATCATCAATTTCTTAATGTTATTTGTGATTGTGTACGTTTACTAATGTATGGTCTTTAACCATGATATGTATATAGATTTGAAAAACTTCAGGGTTAACATTGATTCTATCATCTATAGCTGTTTCTGCTGACTGCTTTATATGTTTAGTCAGTTGTAGTAAGTATAGTATAAAATGTAAGTATTTTAAGCATCTGAAAATTGTTGCTGTCTTGGAGAGAAATTGGAAGCACAGAGTGGGAGTGATGAATGAATGCCGCTAAGTGTAACAGACGTGTGCGTGTTCCTCCCACGTACTGCTCTCAAGTATAGCCTTCTTAAAAATTGCCCCACAGATTTCATCCAGGAAATTTTAAAGAAAAAGCCATTTTCCCTATAATACTAATACATCCTCTGAAAATACATGCCAACAACAGGGCTGCACAAGCACATCCTCCACCTGGGCACCAGCAATATACCCTTTCTCTGGGCACACCCTGCGTGGGGCAGTGCTTGAGCAGAGATTGGAATGCATCACAACCCTTGGGGGTGACCTTGCACAGCGTATGGAGACCTGACTACAGCAGAACTAGCCATGGAAGGCACAGGGGCCAGACAGCTCCTGCTCCTGGAGCCCTGCTCTGGGAGTGAGGTTGGGATCCAGTGGTGTGGCGTAAACTGTCCCTGGGAAGTTCTGCCTTGAGGAGAAAAGGACAAAGTGAATCTAAGAAAATGAAAAGTGCCACTTACCTTGGTGGGCCAGAGGACCCATCCTGCTAACCTGCTTCCCTCATTCTCCAACTCTGGCCAGGAATTCATTTGTGTTTCGTAAAAGTCCTGAGTAAAAAAGACATGAAGAATAAGTAGGGGGCAAAAGTCTAATGGAGATGTTTCTTGGGAGAAGGAGTCCCAGTCCCAACTAGACAACAGGTCAGACACCCAGGAGCAACCAAAGTGATGCTAAAAAAAACCTAAACCAAAAAACACCCAGCCAGATATGAGGAACCTCATAACATAGAGACCTTTTTATAAAGAAAAGATCCCTGCTTAGGAGGGATTTCAACACCAAGGGCTAGGAATAAGCCTGTAGAAATTTGAGTGGTATCAGACCAAAATGGAAACAGTACTGAGTACCATAGTGCAGCTTATTGTTTCACACTGAGGCATAATGATTCCAAGGAAGACGCTGTGCTCCAGGCACTGTGATAACTACCTTAGATGTAGCAGAACAAGGGTTTATACGTACTCAGCTTCCTCTTACTTCCCAGAGAGCTGTCTGTTTTGTCCCTTCTGAGGTCTCAGAGCCCAGTAAAGGGAGAAACTGCTGGAAATGACAAGGACGTTTGTAGTCTCCCTTGCAGTTCTCCACTTCCAAATGCCGTCGACTCTGTCAGCGGGCAGCCAGTTGTGTTGTATCTGGGCATCTGAGGAGGAAAGGTTCATTGGTATATCTGTCCTCTTGAGTTTCTCCTTAATGTCCAGTAATAAGGACAAGTTCAGCCTTAGGGAAGGACCCATCTTCTGATGGCCACTCATCTTAACTACCTTTCTCTGACCTACAGAATACTTTTACAGTCTTCACTAGAAGACGTTGTATAACTGTTACTATTCATATTTGGAAGCTTTTTGAAAGTCTAGGAAAGTATCATACTAAGTGAAATTTTTTTTTAGCTATGATTACAATCATGTAAACGTGTTTATGCAGTGAGGAAATGAAAACTAAAGGAAAATCCTGAATTTCCAAGGTCTTAAGTAGTAAAGGTTCATGTGTGTGTGTGTGTGTGTGTGTAGGTAGCACTAATAATGCATACATTGTATCATTACATTTTGATGATCATTGAAACAGTCTTTCCTTCCCACAGCAGAATGTGTTTCTCTGGAGGCCCGAGCATCAGGCCAGGCAGCAGACTGACAGGAGTCTTAATTGGAACTGTTTTCCCATGAACTATCCCTTCAGGGGCCATGTGTCACTTTATATGGAGAAAGTCCCCATCAGATTACTTATAAACATAACCTGGCTGAGCTAAATGGTAACAGATGGAACAAATCTGGGAGAAATATTTCTTAAATGCTTCTCTTGGGAGCAGTGTTAAGACTATTCAGTCGTTTAAATATTTTAGCCTCAGATTCCTTTCTTCATCTGGCTATACCTACAGAAGTGTGGCAAGTAAAAGGCCCCTGGACACTTCTACTGTGCCCTGGGTCCAGGAGGGCACATTCTAAAATCTACATTCTAAGGAATAATAACAGTAGTCTCTCCTTATCTGAGGAGGACAAATTCCAAGACCTCCCAGCAAATGCCTGAAACTGTAGATACTATAATACTGAATCCTAAATGGACTGTGTTTGCAGCCTGCCAAGTGACTTGCAGGCAGGGCATGTGCATAGTGCAGTGTGGATCTGCTGGACAAAGGGATGATTCACATCCTGGGCGGGACGGAATGGACATTACAAGATTGCGTCATGCTCCTCAGAACAGCATGCGTTTTAAAGCCTGTGAGTTATTTATTTCTGGAATTTTCTGTTTATAATATTTTTGGACTTCATTTGACCACAGGTAACTAAAACTACACAGATAAATGAGAACCATAGTACTTTGATTTGAATTTTGAAGAAAGTGACTGTTTTCTTCTCACCTTAATTCTTGTCACAGTAATGCCAGAGTCCATCACTGAATTGTTGATGGAGAAAGTTTGAGACACATGAAACTAAAGAGGAAATTTGAATTCTATCAGTGACTTGTTTGATATCTTGAATCTTTTGAAACAGTTATTTGCCTTTGGGGAGATTTTCTTAGATCAGTGCATTATTGATACAAACAGGAAGATTAGTCTGCTTCCTGTTTTGAATGAGGTTGTTATAGGTTGACAGTTGTGGTTTACAGAATGTGTGGACCTCTTAGCAGACAAGAACCTAAGCTGTAGCCATTGGAAGCAGTACGCCAAATGGGATGTTTATGGCCTCCAAAGACATCAAAATAATAAACCGTTGACATGATTTGGTGTTCAGAATTGGTAAGATCAGGTTAGAGACCTATGTTTTAGTGTGAAAAAATGAGAAGTGATAGTTTTAGAAGCCCAGTCCTGACTGACCCCCAGAAGCTTACTTTTCTCAGCTGAGGACTCTAAAACAACTTCACTGGTCCTAAAGTGGGTCTGTTGCTCACAGTAAACAGTTGATTTGGACATAGTGAACTCATTTGGGAAAGCCTCCCACCTACAGAGTGAGGTCATTTCTAGCCAATAGTCTCTGCTTTCTGCAGTCTGGTTGAGTGTAGTTTATGTTGCTAGATTTGTAAAGCTGTATGTTCTGCAAAATTCATGTATAAAATCTTTCTGTGTGAGGAAATGTAAGAGCTATGGCCACCCTTCTGAGATCAGCTTTTCAATCTGGTAACAGGAGTGATATTTCTTTTTTTCTTTCTTTCTTTTTTTTTTTTTTTGAGACAGAGTCTCACTCTGTTGCCCTGGGTAGAGTGCCATGGCGTCACAACTCATAGCAACCTCCAACTCCAGGGCTTAAGCAATTCTTTTGCCTCAGCCTCCCAAGTAGCTGAGACTACAGGTACCCACCACAATGCCCGGCCACTTTTTGGTTGTGGTTGTCATTGTTGTTTTGGCAGGCTTAGGCCGGATTTGAACCCGCCAGCTCCGGTGCATGTGGCTGGTGCCTTAGCCACTTGAAATACAGGCACTGAGCCAAGAGTAATATTTCTAATTAAAATTTTTTTTATTGGCTTGATGCTCGTAGCACAGTGGTTATGGCGCCAGCCACATACACTGAAGTTGGTGGGTTCAAAGCTGGCCCAGGCCAGCTAAACAACAATGACAACTGCAACAAAAAATAACAGGGTGTTGTGGCGGTGCCTATAGTCCCAGCTACTTGGGAGGCTGAGGCAAGAGAATCGCTTAAGCCTAAGAGTTTGAGGTTGCTGTGAGTTGTGATGCCACAGCACTCTACTGAGGGCAACCATAGTGAGACTTTGTCTCAAAACAGAAAAAAAAATTTTTAATTTTTGTTTTTCCATAATCTATAGGTTTTTGATTTAACTGTCTTGTACTCATTCTGCAGAAATGGGAGGCTCCCCCAATCTCGAAACGTGATTGATTGAAATGTTGAAACCAGTAGTGCCACACACATTTCAACAGGGTGTGAGAAAGTCTCTTCTCACAGTGAGGTTTTCTGAGGAGGGCAGGATGGCTCCCCAAGCAGGGCTTTCTTATACCTTTGCTTATGTGTGGGGCAGGTGGGGAAGAGCAGAGGAAAGGGCTTGAAAGCCGTTAGCAGTCAAACACCAATAAAAGGACAGACTTTATTAGTCTAGCCTTCTCCTTGAGTAGCGGTCACAGTTCAGGCACTGATGTTTTCCTTTGGGACATTATTAAACTTAGTCACCTAATGAAAACAAAGTGTGTTTGAACATTATGCTTGCAGCATTTTATTTTATTTTATTTTGTTGTTGCAGTTTTTGGCCGGGGCCCGGTTTAAACCTGCCACCTTCTGTATATGGGGCTCGCGCCCTACTTCTTGAGCCACAGGTGCCACCCTGCTCGCAGCATTTTAAATCTTTCTTGGCACAAGTTCTGTGCTGAGGATCCCGTTGTGGGCTAGGGTGTTTTCATATGCATAGAACATGCACACTCCTAACACCATGAAGTATCTGAGATAATATTAGATGACCAGGGTGAATATGGCCCCCTCTGTGCTATAACTCACCTTTATTAGGTAAAACTTGATTTGGATAAGCTGTGTTTGTTGTTTTTCTCTTTCTCTCTCCTTCCAACTCTCTGTTCTTTCCTGTTCTGCTGCCGGTATATGGAATAGAAAGAGAAGTATTTCCTGGTTGCTCTTAATAGTGGTTTTATTATCACCAGTGGGTCCATAAACAATTGGTTCTTCTTGGACTTGACACCCTCCCAAGTGGAAAGGCTATTCAGCCACTCAGAGCAGTAGGTCAACCCACCTCATTAACTCAGGGTGTGTATTGTACTCCTGTGCCCTTGTTCCCTGGAATGCTTCAGCAGAAAGTTCCATCACCACATGTTTTGTAATTCGTGGTGTACATCTGGGATTTTTCCTTTGCCATGATGGGTGAGCACTGACCATACGAAATACAATATTTCTAAACAGAAATTATCACAACCATGTTCTTTCTTGGCCATTGGAATTTCTGAGTGTTGGCTACGCTCAGAATTATTTCCTAAAGCAATGTCGACCCTTCCTTTAGGTGCTTCCCCAAATCATCTCTGAGTAGAGGGCAAGTTAGCCTCTTTCTGCTTGTTATTCAGTGAGAGCCTTGGTTAAATTTAGGAAAGAACCAATTGTTTATTGCCCCACTGATGACAATAAAACTACTATCAAGGGCAATAAGAAAGTCTTCTTAAATTTCAAAAGAAGATATTAGCCTATAGATAGGTTTTAAAGCTTTTCCCTTACTCAGGAAAAGAGAACAGTTGCACCTGAGACTTACCCTGCTTGCTAGACAGCTCTTACTAGAATCTCAGTTGAGAGAAATCATACACCTAAGGATTCCCTGTGAAATACATAGTCTGTCCATCTGGCTTAGTAATTCTCAATCATCTATCTGAACTTAATATAAAAAGGCCACCTTTACTATCCTGAAATGAAATGCTTAGATAATGTCACTTATCTACACAAATTATCTTAAACATGAATAGAATGCCTTAACTGTATATGAAGAACAAACACCAGGAAATAAATTTATGTTAATAACATCTTTCAATTTGTATATGCTGGGCACAACTCTTCCAAAGGACATTATGAACAGCTTTTAGTAAAATTCCAGATAAAATGAAGCAACAGTCTTCTCTTGGTTTTTGTGGTGGTAGCATTCCTAGAAAATTCAGTGTTATCTTGACACAGAATAAGAAAAAAAAATGTGCTTATAAGTAGAAGAGTTTGTGGTTAATGGCTGCCTTGTACATCGTGTGACATCTCGGATCCCTGGCCACTGCCCAATAAATGCCAGCATTGCCCACACTTTTGGGACAAGGAAAAATGTATGCCCAACCTTCAAATTGCCTCCCAGAAGGTGGTATTGACTCCATTGAGAAACACCACTTAGGTATTCTGAATTTTATGCCTAGGTCAAGCCTCAGGATCTCCTTATAAAGCTTCCTTTTTGTGCAGGGTTCTATGGAATACACTTTAGTTGGTATTAAAAGTATCACCAAGTGCATCATTCAGTGACCCTCTTGATGTCTGACATAGTCAAGTCACGTTTGACTTTTATAATTACAAGAGATACAAGATAGAATATACAAGAGAACAAATATTATCTGTACATTATCACAATTTTAATACAATTGTAATACAGTTACAATTTTATATAATTACAATCATAATACAATTATAATTTCTCTCAAATGAGATTCTAGACTCTTTGCTTAAAATGCATATACATTTTTGACACACGTTTGCATGTGTGTCTATAGATGTATTGTCTTCTGACCTCATGTTGCTTTTTGTTTCTTATTTTCTCTTACCTTTAATTAGTTATGTTCCTAATATTTAAATGCTTGCATTGATGCCTCACATTCTTCTTGAAATGAAGCAGAATATATGTAATAGAGTAAATAAAAAGATATGGGACCTCTATCTTGAGTTTTTATTTGGACTCCCAGGGAGTGCTGATATTATCGGTAGGCAGGATAAAGTGGTGGTGTGCCCCGTTGGTTCTACCTATGAAAATGAAATGCCTTCAGGTTCCCAAGTTGTTTCTTAAGTAAACCATTCCACTTGTTTTCTAAATTTTCTCCATTATTATTTGAGCACTAAAAATAAAGGGGTAATCAAATTCTGAAAAATAAATTACTCTTTTTTACTTTTTAGCATGAAAAAATGCCACTCAAGTATTTATATAAACAAATAAGAATAAAAGTGAAGTGTTTATATATTGGTTTCATATTAATAAACATACACTCATATGAATGATAAAACAAATATAGTCTAGCAAGTGAAAGGGGTAAGGAGGGAGAGGGGAGGGGTAGGGGGTAGGGTGATTTGTAGGAAGGTGGGGGCACTTGATGGGCTCTCACCTGATGTGCACAGTGCAAGGGTATTTAGCATGTACGCACCCTCCATGAGGGGCTCTCCCACAACTTGAACTTTACCTTGGAAGTGAGAACAATGTAACCTAAAAATTTGTTCCTTAATATTAATTTGAAATAAAAAAGAGAATAAAAGTGAAAAAATACTTTCAGCAAGTTCTCATTTACTTACACGTCATATGCTACTTTCTGTTTTATTCTGGACTTTGCCTGTATATTTATGTAATTTTATAAAGATTTTGTGATTATAATTTGCTTCAGTTTCTTTTCTAGATTTAGATAAAAGTACATTTATCAATAAACGCATGTTATGTAAATAATGCCATTTCATTGTAATCTAGCTTTTTTTCTTTCATTTAGATTATTTTAAAGTAACTTCAGAGACCTAGATTTACTTGATCAAGAGGAGGAACATTTTTTATGGGACTGTCTCCCCAGTTTTACAATAGCTACTGATGGATAATAACCTTTTTAAACTTTTTTCCTTAAAATGGAATTCTTGAGCCCCCTGCTGGAAGCATTTAGTAATTTGTATCAAGTAATATAATTCTATATGAGAGTTTTACAATTCTAAATGTAAGGTTTTACCTGATAGCAAAAATACATGATCTTTGTGATTAGCATCAGGATGCATCAGGATCCCAAACAGTACTTTTGAGAACATTTATATTACAAGTGGATATTCTGAGTAGTGTAATTATGAGAACATTCAAATGAAGGAATAGTGTGAATGTGTTCATTATGCTAAGCTAATTTGTGAATATTTCACTTTGTAGATACTTTATGAAAAACATCTATTTATATTTTGTTTTCAAAGTGAGAGTCATTAATTCAACAAATGCTTTATGAGCACCTACCAAATGCTAAGGACTTACTAGATGTTAGGGATGCATTGATGGGAAAAAAATGCACATCAGAGCTTTCTCAGAGTGAGTCAAACTGTGATTGGAAATGCCAGATCAACACACTATTGCATTTATAAGAAATCGTTTAGCAGAGATTTGAATTATTTGAATATGGAGCATAGTGAAATACCTGAGGATGTTCAGTGCTTTAAAAGTTACATGGGTTCTGATAGGAGAATAAAAAATTGAGTTACAGTATTTCATAGAGCAATGCCTGAAAAATAAGGATGATTTGCACTGTTCTTTGCAGGGAGAAAAAAAAAATAACCCTCTCCCCATGGTAGTTGAATAGATATAGATCTTGTGGCACCTGGTTGAATCCAACAGTAAGAATCAGCCCTGTTGATTGTTGCTGGAGAAAGTCACTGTGATATCCCAAATCTCAGCTGGGTATTCATCTTACCAGGCAGTGCTAATCTGCTTCCCTGGTAAATTTGCTTTCCTTCTCTTCCTGATGAGTTTTTGGTTTCCCTCACTGCCCCATCTCCAGTGTCCATGTCCTAAGGAAAACTCACCTTTTACTGAGAACACAGCGGACAGGAAGAGCTGCATCTTCCCGCCCTCGATTCTGGAGCCCCTTGTTCTGTGAGCTTATTCTGTGTGTTCCCATCCTTTGTGGAGGGAGGGGAAGGATGTATCCCAGAACTGTCAGAGATTAATCCCCCCACTTAAGCTCTGGGTCCTTACTCCTCCTCACCCTCTCAGACAGCATTTCCATAATCCTTGCTTCTGCTCCTTCTGACAGCAGTTCCTCTTTCTCTACAGCGTCATTGCTGCAGCACATAAACATGTTCTATTCCTCATCTTTAACAATCCCTTTCTTTTTCTAGAATCCCTAAATAAACTACCGTTTATTTCTCTGCTTCTCTTCATAGCAGAACTTATGAAGAATGTTACCTAAACTTTCTTTTCAACATTTTCATGCATTGTTAACTTATTTTCTACTCACCAAGTCTTAAATAGTCCACTGAAACTGTTCTTAAAAGTCACAAATATTGCCAGATTCAGTTCAATACCGTCATATGTGTGGTATGACCTCTTAGCTTTATACAACACAGCCAACCTGCCTCTGCACTGAAGCCTTTCCTATCCTGGAGGTTGTGTCCCCACACTCTGTGGGCTTTCGTTCTGTGCTATACCCATCCTCCCACCTTCCTTTCCGGCTCTGAATCCCCCAGTTACATAATCTTCCTATTGAGATTAACTAGCTTCCTTGATGATGCCGACTGGACCCATTTTATTTGCTACAATCTTATGCTGTTGACTCCTAGCCCCCACTTAGTCTAGACCAATCATTGGCAAACTTTTTTGTGAAGGGCCAAATGATAGTAAATAACTTAGGCTTTGCAGGCCATATAGAGTCTCCCTTGCAACAGTTCAACTTAGCTGTTCTATGAGTCCATAGTGATGAAAATAGCATAGTATTGGCACAAAAAACGGAGACATAGATCTGTGGAACAGAATAGAAAACCTGAGATGAAACCAGCCTCTTAATCACCTTCTGATCTTCAATGAACCAGATAAAAGTTTACACTGGGGAAAAGTCTCCTTATTCAATAAATGATGCTAAAAGAACTGGATAACCACATGTGAAAGACTAAACTGGATCCACATCTTTCACCCCTTACAAAAATTGACTCATGATGGAAAAAAAGTTAAATCTAACACACAAAATAATAAAAACTCTAGAAGAAAGCATGGGAAAAACGCTTGATATCAGCCTGGGGAAAGATTTTATGAAGACTCCATTGGCAATCGCAGCAACAATAAAATAAATGAATGGGACATGTCCTTCTGCATAGCTAAGGACACAACAATTAAAGCAAACAGACAACCTTCAAAATAGGAAAAGATATTTGCATGTTATGAACCTGACAAGGGCTGATAACCAGAATCTACAAAAACTCAAACTAATCAGCAAGAACAGAACAATCTTGTTTATCATTGGGCAACCAGAACCAGAACCTTTTCCATAGAGGACAGATGGATGGCCAACAAACACATGAAAAAGTGCTCATCATCTCAGGCAGCACCTGTGGCTTGAGGAGTAGGGTGCTGGCCCCATATACCAGGGGTGTTCAAACCCAGCGTTGGCCAAAAACTGCAACAGCAACAACAAAATGCTTGATATCTCTAATCATTAAGAGAAATGCAAATCAAAATCACTTCGAGATGTCACCTAACCCCAGTGAGAATAACCCATATCACGAAGTCCCACAGCTGCAGATACTGGTGAGGATGTGGAATATACTAGAATGTTTATCACAGCCCAATTCACAGTTGCCAGTCCAAATGCCCATCAACCCATGAATGAATTAATCAACTGTGGTATATGTATACCATGGAATGCTATTCAGCCGTAAAAAGTTGGAGACTTCACATGTTTTATATTTACCTGGATGGAATTGAAGAACGTTCTTCTTAGCAGAGTATCACAAGAATGGAAAAACAAGTATCCAATGTACTAAGTACTAATAGGAAGCCAGCAGGTGAACACATGTCCACCCACACAAGAGAAAAATATAATTTAAATGTGGGAAGGAGGGAGGAGCCATGAGGGGGATTGGCAAGCTCTCGCCTAGTGTGGACAATGGAAGGGTTTATGGCACACCTCCTGGTTAAAGGACTCAACTACAACTTTGGACTTTACCTAACAAACACAGTGTGACTTAGTCATCTGTATCCTCACATTAATCTGAAAAGAAAAAAAATACTAGAAAGGGGCCATTAGACTGCATATCCAGGAACCAAAAATTCTCTTAAAAAGAGAGGTATCTTTGAACAAAAGGAAAGCTTCAAAGAGTCTCAAGCATCTTGAAATATTTTTAGGGCAAGATTTTTATCCTACAACTCCATAGATAAATATTATTGAGAAAACTATACTAAAGCTATAGTTTATGGCATGGTAATAATACTAGATATCTCTTAGGATATGAAACTTTTTAAAAGTAGTGTTCTCATCGTGGATGCTGCAGTAATTTGAAAATATAAATATAAATTTGCAAAAATATAAATTTGTTCATTTGGTTTAAAATACATTTAGTAATTCCTTAGCCACTTATATTCAAAAAAATATACATACGCGAAATTTGCTTCCATGTAAGCTTCAGTGTGATGAGGACATTTGTAAGTTCTGTAATAAGCATTATTGAAACCAATCATTTAATGCTGTCTAGTTAGTATAAATAAAAAATCAAAGCTTCTGCACTGCTGATGGGATTACAAACTAATACAACCCTTATGGAAAGATGTATGGAGAATTCTTAAAGAGCTAAAAGTTGATCTTCCATTTGATCCTGCAATCTGAATCTCATTCTCTAACCAGAAGAACAAAAATCATTTTGCCACAAGGACAATTGCACCAAAATGTTAACTGCAGCTCAGTTCATAATTGTTATACCATGGAAACAACCTAAGTGCCCATCAATCCATGAATGGATTAACAAACTATGTCATATGTACACCATGGAATATTATTCAGCCATAAGAAAAGATGGAGACTTTACACTTTGTACTTCATGTTTATCTGGATGTAGTTGAAACACATTCTTCTTAGTAAAGGCCTCAAGAATGTAAAAACAAACAAAAAAAACAATATATAAACCATTACATGCCCATAAAAATGATAAAACACAAATATAGCTTAGCAAGGGAGAGGAGTGAGGAGAGAGAGGAGATGGGGGAGGGCTATTGCTAGGATCTCACCTAATGTGCACAGTGCAAGGGTGTTCCGCATACTCCCTGGGTGACGGGCTCCTCTACAACTTGAACTTTACCGTGAAAGTGAGAACAATGTAACCTAAAAATTTCTACCTTCATTTAATTTCAAATTAAAAATCAGAAAACAAAACAAAACTTTGCTGTTGTAGTATGAAAACTGCTACAGAGATAAGATACATAAATAAGCATGTCTGTGTTCCAGTAAAACTCTATTAATAGTAGAATTTGAATGTTCAATATTTCTAAAAGATATCTGCACTTCCACGTTTATTACAGCACTAGTCACAATAGCCAAGATTTGAAATCAACCTGAGTGTCCATAGTAGATGAATGGATAAAGAAATTGTGCTACGTATACACAGTGCAGTATTGTATAGCCACAAAAAGGAATGAAATCCTGCCATTTGCAAGAATGTGGGTGGAACCCGAGAACGAAATGTGAAGTGATATAAGCACAAGCACAGAAAGACAAATCCTTGCATGCTTTCACTCATATGTGGAAGCTTGATACTAAAAACAATTGCTCTCATGGAGACAGTGGAAGGGTCGTAGGGAGGAGAGGATGAAGTGAAGATGGTTAATGGGTGCAAAGATATAGCTGGATAGTTAGATAGAAAGAATAACATTTGATAACAAAGTGTAATCCACAGTAGGTTAAGGTATACTTTTAAATAACTAAAAGAGTGGAATTGGAATATTCCTACCACAGAGTAATGATAAATGTCTGAGGTGATGAATACCCTAATTTCCCTGATTTGACTAATTCACATTGTATGCGTGTATCAAAACATTACATGTATCCTATAAAGATACACAGCTAGATATACCCATAGTAATTAAAAATTTTAAAATTTGAAATTCATGTAATTTTGATGCATCACAACATATTATTCATCTTTGAATAATAAAGAGGATCAATTTTTCAGCTGTTTAAAAATGCTAAACCTACCTCCTTCATATTTACATGGATAGAGCTGGAAAATATTCTTCTTAGCAAAGTATCTAAAGAATGGAAGAGGCTCAGTGCCTGTAGCTCAAGTGGTTAAGGTGCCAGCCACGTACACCCAAGGTGGCGGGTTCGAATCCAGCCCAGGCCCGCCAAACAACAATGATGGCTGCAACCAAAAAATAGCCGGGCATTGTGGTGGGCGCCTGTGGTCCCAGCTACTTGGGAGGCGGAGGCAGGAGACTCGCTTGAGCCCAGGAGTTGGAGGTTGCTGTGAGCTGATATGCCATGGCACTCTACCCAGGGGGACAGCTTGAGGCTCCTGTCTCAAACAAACAAACAAACAAACAAAGAATGGAAGAAAAAATATCCAATGTACTCAGCCCTACTATGAAACTAATTTATAGCTTTCTTATGAAAGCTGTAACTCAATTATAGCCCAAGAATATGGGGAGAGGGAGTGGAGGGGAGGGGGAGGCTGGGCAGAGGGAGGGTGATTGGTGGGATCACACCTATGGTTCATCTTACAAGAGTACATGTGAATCTTTCTAAATGTAGAACATAAATATCTTAACATAATAACTAAGAAAATGACATGAAGGCTATGTTAACTAGTTTCATGAAAATATTTCAGATTATATATAGAACCAGCACACTGTGCCCCATGACTGCATTAATGTACACACCTATGATTTAATAATAAAAAATAAAAATGCTAAAACTATTGTTAGAAATTAACACCCGCAACAATGAACTATATCTGAATTTTTTTCTGAAGAAAGAAATCAAAAACTACATAAGTGGAGAGAGAATCCATGTTCATGGGCAGGAAGACTTACTATCGTGCTGATGTCAGTTCTTCCCAACTTGATCTGAAGATTCAGTCTAATCCTAATCAAAATCCCAGAAAGAGATTTTATGGACATCTTCGGCAAACTAATTCTACAGTTTAAAATGGAGAGGCAAAGGACCCTACCCAACATAATATTGCAGGGGAAAACAAAGTTGGACGGACAGAACCTGACTTCAAGACTTGCCAAATAGCTATAGTTATCAAAACATTGTGACATTAGCAAAAAAACCCACAAAAAAACCACAAAAAACCGGACATAAAGATCAATGGAACAGAATAGCCTAGAAGTGAACTCACATAAATATGGTCAATTTCTCTTTGACAAAGAGGCAAAGATAATAAAAATAGAGGAAAGATAGTCTTTCCAACAAATGGTATTCACACAATTGGACTTCCACATGAAAAAAAAATCTAGGCACAGACCTTTCTCTCTTCACAAAAGCTAATTCAGAATGGATAGTAGATTTAGATGTAAAATGCACAACTAGCAAACTCTAGATGACTTTGGGTATGGTGATGACTTTTTAGATACAACACCAAAAAATGGTCCATAGAAAAAATAATTTATAATGTGGACTTATCAAAATTAAAAACTTCTGGTTTGGTGTAGTAGCTTACGCCTGTAATCTTAGCATTCTGGGAGGCTGAAGCAGGTAGACTTAGTCTAAGACCAGCCCGAGCAAGAACGAGACCCCATCTCTACTAAAAATAGGAAAAGTAGCTGGGCATTGTGGAAGGCGCCTATAGTCCCAGCTACTCAGGAGGCTGAGGCAAAAGGATCCCTTGTTCCCAGGAGTTGGAAATTGCTGTGAGCTATTACACCACCAACAGTCCTCTACTCAGGGTGACAGAGTGAGACTGTCTCAAAAAAATAAAATTAAAAACTTCTGCTCTGTGAAAGACATTATCAAGAAAATGAGACAAGCCACAGACAGGGAGAAAATATTTGAAAAGACTCATCTGACAAAGAGATGTTGTCCAAAATAATCAAAGAACTTTAAACACTCAGCAATAAGAAAATGAACAACTTGATTTTTAAAATGTGCAAAAGACCCGACAGATGCCACACTGAAGAAGAGGTACAGATATCAAATAAGCATAGGAGGAGACACTTAGCAGCATCTGCAGTTAGAGAACAGCCATTGAAACAGGAAGGACGTCCATACACACCTGTTGACACCCTGCGCCAACAGACAGAACCCAGAAAACACTAACTGCTGGATAGACGAGGACCAGCAAGGGGTTACAGATGTGAGCACTTGGCCCAGCCAGTAGCAGATATCTGCTTTCAAGTAAGGTGATGCTAAAAACAAATGTATCCGTGATCCCAAGTTTCCACAGTGGAATCTGGAGCCATACTTCTATCTCCATTCCTTAAAAAGCAAAGGCAAAGGAATTACACAAATGAACAAATAATTGGATAGTAATGATGCATTTCTTCATATGAAGAATTATTTCACAGCTCCTTTAAATGAAATTAGGCTTCTCAACCCTGTGCTCCTACAGCACTGCTATTCTAACATTAATTACACCACCGCTTAATGATGCTATTTGGGTCCTTCTCTCTGTACTCAAGCTACGTGCTTGAGTCTTTGTTTTCTTTCCATTATGTCCTAAAACAGGAAAGGAAGAACCAGTTTCAGCAACATCTATAGAATGGAAAATCCTTCTCTAAATTGCATTGTGTCAGAGCAGGATGTAGTTTTTCTAGTAATGTAATATTTGCTTCATTATCTGCTCTGAAGTTTCTTGTTGCTATCTTAGAGAAGGCTGTCCTTCCTGACTGTGACCCTAGAAATTCCAAAGGAGCCAAATGAGAATGTCCAGACTTACAGAGGAAAATAACAATTCTTAAGCTGATTCCCACACCTTTTTTTTAAACCAGGTTTTTTATTCTTTTGCCTTTGTAGTTTTCAACATTATTTAAAAATATTCTGAAAATCAAGTCTAGTTTTATCTTTTTACATATTCTAATAATAGATGGAAAAGTTGGTTGCTTTTTCATAAAGTAAAAGTTTATTTGATAAATTGAAAGATTTATTAGTTAATATTTTTAAATGTTTGATATTGAGATCTTTCAGAAATGCGTATGAGTGTACTATGTTTGCAAGAAAGCCAGCTGACAAAATTTGAAACTTAAGGAATTAATCAAATCACGCATTCATTACATACACTCCCAACCCAAAGGTCACCTTTATTTGGACATGATATTCTAGCTGGTATTATAAATGCCTATTGTGTCCCTTTATTTGATCCTTTAATCAGATAACCATTGATGAGGATTAGCATGTGCCCAGGCTCCCCATGAGGCTTTTGACATATTCTGACATTTTCTTCAGATATTGTGTTTCAAGGAAATTTCTGAAGTAAATATTCTAGAGGCGCTCTACTCGGATTTTCTAGCAATGAACATAAAACAGGGTAGACTCTGCCGTCAAGTTACTGTAGGTAAAACAATGACAGGGCACAACTTAGGGCAAAAGCGCTTATTTGCACAAGAAAGAAACCGGTAATAGTGAATATCTATTGAGGACTTACTATAAAATTATACTGTGCTGAGTGCCATGGCTTACCCTGTGCTTGCCCACCCGATATTCACTTCCTCTTTTTTTTTTACAGGGAACTCTAATTTGATTTGGGACAATGGTGCATCCAGCCATAAAAAGTCAATTTCCCAGGTTTTTCTGCAGCTAGTAATGCCATTGAGATGTAAATGGAAGTCTATGTGACAGTTTGTAGGAAATCTACAGTTTTTCTGATAAATAATGATAGACTCACCTGGCAAATGGGTTTTATTTTATGCTCTCCCTTTTCTTTCTGTGTTGAATGCAGATGCAATGCTTGGAGGTATAGCAGCCACTCTGTGACTTTGAAACCACAGTCTAGATTTGGAGGAAAGAACAAGGAAGCTGGCTAGTTGGCACTCTAAGCTGCCTGACCCAAAGTTTGTGAGCAAAATAAGCCTTATATTTCTTAAGCCTTTTCTTTGCATATAGGGATACACAATTGTAATGATACACATATATTTTCTCCACCCTTAAGATTTTGAGGTAGATACTATTTTTATTGTACATATAAGGACTCTGAGGCACATAGGCTCCTTTCATTCTGTTGCCAGCTAGTCTAGGAGCCAGGATTTGAACTTAGCTGTGGGACCTAGAGCTCCAGGGCTTAGTTCACCTGACCCCTGTTGCGTTAATCCCATGATATTAATTCCAGCTGGAGGTTGGAGTGGAGGAAAGCACTTGCTAGGAGGTGGACTTAGAGATGGATTTGAAGAATAAGTCGAATTTTGACATCTGATCTGTTTTCTTGATTGAAGAAGTGAGGAGGAGGTGATTGAGGATGGAGGACGAGGTGTTGCTTGAGTGTGGAGAGCAGTGGACTGTTGCCCTTAGCAGAAGGAGTAGATGGTCACAGAGCTGGAGATAAGTTTTAAAAGTAAAACCCACTATGAGGGTTTCTGAATACAAGTTTCAAAAGTTTGAACTCCCTGAATTATGAAGAATTACTGAATCATGATTGCTCAGATTGAGCCCTTCAACAGAAATATCTATGAACATTTCCCAGTGTGATAGAAATATTTACAAAGCAGAACTCATGTGTTTCATTACCCTCCCTTGGATTTGCATTTATGGTGTCAGATGTAGATGTGCAGTGTATGAGTAATTTAGAAAATCCTTTGCTTGAAACATGGGCGCCACCTTGTGGATTAAAAATCCACATGCTTTTGAAGCAAAAACTTCACCTAAGTAGGACGATTTCTCACAGCCAAGCAGATCTTGTGTTTCAGGTTTCATCTATAAGATTCTCTTACACAAGAGAACTTTATGAAAAAAGGTTTTATATGTATTAAATATCTAATCATTTAAAATCAATTTATGCTGTTGTATTTATTTGATAATTCATATGTTCAAAATTGTGATAACTTGCCATTTTGTTATATAGAGAAAAGAAGTCCCGAAGTATAGAGAAGAGGGAAAATGTACTGATTTGTTCTTGTGCTAGATTACATCTAATTTCAGTTGCTGGAGTGCTTGTGCTTGCAAAAGTATCTTCACATGTGCACGTGTGTAAGCGTGCTTAGTGCTGTTGGGCTTAAATGTGCTCAAATTCTTCAGCCTACTAAATCTACAAACCAGAAGCAAGTAATTTAAAGTGTCCTAAAGCAAGAAATGAGGAAGATAACTTTGAAAACCTAAAAATACAATATTTTCAGAAGATGTCAACTCCTTTGTTTATAGGCCAAAAAGAAAAAGTCATACTGAGATTTGCCATGGCTATTAAAGACCATCCCTACCAATAGCCAGTCCAAGAAACAAGGTGAAAGTAGGAGGGAAAATAAAGAGAAGTAGGACGAGACAGAATTGAGAGAATGGACACTTGGCAATGCAGGAAGATGTGCTGAAGGAGGGACCAGGACCAGGAAGCCCTGGGGGTTGTGGGCTGTCTCTGCTCCACCTGGTCAGTCTTTGCTTTGGCCTTCCTGACTAATAAGGGGTGGGCTCTGCCTGAGGTCACCCAGGCCATCATGCCCTGTGCAGAATCCCACCTCAGGTCCCACACTCCTCCTGCATCCTGCCTGAAGATATTGCAGAGACCAGTTTTGAGGGCCTTCATTAGGAATTATGCCAGTTCACCTGCCTACTACCAATTCTGCTTGGACTGGTGGCCAGAGAACATATTTAGACAGAAATATTAAAGAGTGCCTTCTCCCAGGAGAGTGGTTGGACATCTTAATAACTGAATTCTGATATAATATTATTGCTCATCAAGCATCCATCCCCTTCTCCTGCACCTGTGGGTTTTACCTCTATTAATTAGTCACACCATCTAGCATCACAGTTGCCGGCCAGTTCTTATCCCCACCAAAACAAGTACAGAGTCTGGGTGTTTGGGGCAGAAGTCAGCTGTGGCCTTCTCCTTGGTTCACATGCCCATGCCTGCCTAAGGCTGCAGAAGAGATTCCTGAGCCTACTGCAGGTCATGAGAGTGTCACCACCCAAGCTGGCACTGTCCAGCCCCCCTCTTTTAAGGGCAAGCTCCTGTGCTCTGCCACCCAGAGGTCAGTTGTGGGTAAAGGCAGGGAGAGCATACTGATGGCCCTGTGAACAAGAGACATTCATGCCCACCTAAGCCTGCTCCTGATGCTCAGTACAAACCTGTTTGCAAATCTGAAGGAGTCTCAGCTGTGTAGGTGAGCTCCACCCATACAGGTGAGCTCCATCCAGTCAGGTGAGCTCCACCCACACAGGTGAGCATCATTGAAGGTAAAGGCCTAATCAACTTACTAGTGTTTTCACTTTCCCTGTTGATTCTGGGGCCCTTGGCTTTATGCATCTGGAAATTTCTTGATCTCTTATGATTAAGACTTTTGTTGTGCCTACTTTTTATGCCCCTAGCTAAGCTGTGCTCCTCCAGACCAGTGAGGGATTGGCTCTGTCAAGCTGCCTGCATTGGCTCCTACTCCTCCATTCTGTACTTCTAGCTTTCCCGGGGACGTCCTTTTGTTCCTTATGTGGTCCTCAAGTGACCCTCCTGGTTTGAGTGTCTGAGTCCATGGTGGTGGGCATAAGCTTCTGAAAGGCCTAAATGTGATGCTTTGCAGAACTTAAAATTTAGCTTCCTTAGTTGTCCATTGTAAATGTGCATAGTGTATTCTACAGAGGTAATGCTCTGGGGCCAGCCCTTCAAGGCAAGTGATAGATAAATTCACCACGCTATAAATCAAGAGGAGATCGAATCTTTCTTTTTATTGTTGCCCAGACAAATTCTCTGGAAAAATCGTATTAGAGCAGCCAGTCACCACAAAGCCAAACAGCGAATTTAATACAGCAGGGTGTGCACAGGCTCATTCTGTTTCTGTGAGAACCAGCTACATGGGGAAGGTCCTTTCTCCAAACCTTTAAAAGCACTTACTGTTTTTCTGTGCTAAAGTGTCTTTTAGAAAAACTTACGTTATAATGAGTGGAGGAAAAAACTACAGAACAAATAATAAGAAAGACAAAAACAACATCTCAGTGTGGGTTTTTCCTAGCACAGTTTCTCGCCGTCAGCCTGCTGGGTGTGTCCCAGACGTGAGGGGTGTTCATCTCGTCTCTGTGGTATCTGTCTTTGTGTTCGGTATTACCAAGCCTTGGAGGTTATCATGCATACCAGTCGTGTGAAATGAGTGCAGCTGACAGGATTTAAAGGCTAAAACTAACCTTTCTAATCCGTCTAGTCCCCATTCTCTACCTCAGGCCATGTCTCTCCTGAAAGACTATGTCACATCCTTGCTCCTGCGATGGGAGCGGCACTAATTTCTGGAATGTCAGTCAAAGTCTCCCTCCTTGAGGAGCTGGAGAAACCTAGTTTTCTCTTTCTGACTAGCTGGAAAAGGAGCTATAAAGAATTTTCAGAATAAGACAACTGTTGGTATTTTTAGGCTCACGTGCTAAACTTTTTCACTTCTTTGCTAGCTCAGATATAAGTTAAAGTTCTTTTTCTTTGTAGGTTACATTAATTACTAAGATTAATTAAAATTAATGCTGAATTAAAATGTGTATAGATCAATTAATTCATCAATATTTTTAATGAAATAAATTCATCAATATTGAGCAATGCTGTGTGCTGGGCATTCTCTAAGTGCCAGGGGTACAAAAGAGACCAAGTCCCTGCTCTCCTGGAGTGTAGATCCCAGTGAGTAGAGAAACAAAATAGTCAGACAAATAAATATGAAATATGAGGTGGTGAGTGATACGATGAAGAATAAAACAATGCTAGGAGACAGGGAATGATGGGCGCTGGGGAACAGGGTTCCATTCTACACGGAATGGTCACAGAAGTCTCAGGTTAGAGGATCGCGATCAGCAGTCTGCAGGGTGGGCAGGAGTGAGGCACACTGATACCGTGAGTGAGTGAGCTGGGCAGAGACAACAGGGTGTGAATAGTGAGGCGCTCAGCATGTTCAAGGGACTTTTTTGGTTACAGTGAAGACTTCGGGTTTTATTTTCATTGAGATGGAAAGTCATTGGTCTTCTGAATAAAAGGACCAACATGGTTTCATTGATGTTTTTGAAGGAGGAATTTGGTTATTCTTATTGAAAGGAGTGTGAGGTGACAAAGGAGAAAGCAGTGCACCTCGCTAGGGTTGAGGAAGGAGAGTGGACTGCATTAGAGCAGTAAGGATGCCGGCAGTGAGGGGTGACTGGGTTCTGGAGCTGGCCCGAAGATAGAGCCCACAGCACTGGCTGCTGGACCTGGTGTGAGGTATGAAGGAAACGGGAGGAGTTGAGAATGACTCTGCAGTTTTAGCCTAAACGACTGGTGGTTGCTATCTCCTGACTTGGTAGGATTGGGATGGCAGCAGTGCTCGCGGTGGTGAAAGGGTCAAGAGTTTCTGTTTGGGGTGTGCTCAGTTTGAGCTGCTCATTAGACATCCACATTGTGATGCTGAACAGGAAGGTGGATATGAAAGTCTGGACTCCAGGGATGAGGTTGGGGAGGAAAAACAGATTCTGTGTCATCAGTGTATACAGTTGTCCCTCAGTGTATTCAGGGGATTGGTTCCAGGACCCCCCAGAATACCAAATCCAAACATGTACAAGTTCTCAGTTCATCCTGCAGAGCCCAGTTGAAGGAAAAGTTGGCCTCTGTATATGTAGATTTCACATCCCACAGATACTGTGTTTTTGATCTGGGTTTGGTTGAAAAAATAACTTTGTGTAAGCGCATCCATCACAGTTTAAACCCCTGTTGTTTGAGGGTCAACTGAATATGGTTTTAAAGCCATAGGATTGCATGAGACCATCCACAGAGTGAGGGGAGAGAGGAGAGATGAGGTCTGAGGACTCAGCTCTGGGCATCTCCAAAGCGTAGAGGCCAGGGACTGGCCAGCGAAGCCAAAGAAAACCAAGGAGTGTGGTCCCAGAGGGAAGGGAAGAATTTGTTCTAAGAAGGAACACAGTGAACTTTGTGAACTGCTGCTGGCTTGAATAAGATTAAATATTTTGAGAAATGGCTGTTGGGTTTGGAAATACAGAGTCACCAGTGACTTGACAAGAACATTTTCAGTGGAACAGTGGGAACAGGAGTGGGTGTGCAGAGGGCAGAGTAGAGCGAATGACAGTGAGGTGCACAGAACACCCCGAGACGTGTTATGAAGGGGACTGTGGTGTCCAGGGAGGGGCCTTCTGTCCGTTATTTAAGGTAAGAGCCCTGGGGTATGTTGGTGAGCTGATGGGAATTGCCCTCTGGTGGGAAAAGACACAATGATGCAGGAAAGGGGGGGAACAATCGCAGGCGGAAACGGCTGGGATCAAGTGCACGGTGGCACACTGGGAAGGGCAGAACCCACTGATACAGATCAGGTAGGTGGGTGGTGGATTTGGTGGTGGAGCTTTTGGAACATGGTGAATGGAAAACGAGGCAGAGGAGGAGTTGGAGTCTGGAGGGGAAAGGAGCGTGATGAAGTAGCAGAGCGGAAGGGGCTCGTGCCTCCCTCCCTGTACTTGTTATTATTATTTTTTAATCATAGCTATGTACATTAATGCAGTTATGGGGTACCATGTGCTGGTTTTATATACAATTGGAAATATTTTCATCAAACTGGTTAACATAGCCATCACCCCATTTTCTTAGTTAATGTGTTAAGACATTTCCCGTGCTTGTTAAAACAGCAGCTGCTTCACCCTAACAGTTTCTGGGTTTGGTGGGCCTGGGGAGATACCCAGAGTTTGCTGTATTCATGAGTTCCCAGGAGGTGCTGATGTGCTGCTCCGGAGACCAGACTCCGGAACCCCTGGGCGGGGACACGGATTAAAATGGATGGCTGAGGCGGCACCTGTGGCTCAAAGGAGTAAGGCACCGGCCCCATATGTTGGAGGTGCTGGGTTCAAACCCAGCCCTGGCCAAGAAAAAAAAAACTGCAAAAGAATGGATGGCTGGGGTGTCATCAAGGCCTCCTCGTGCCTGGCAGTCATGCATGTAACGTGAATTCCGTCAGGATGGCTGTAGGTCTTTCTCCTGCCCTGTTCAGCTGCTCAAGAGCTAGCCACAGCAGAGAATTAGACTACACCGAAAGACTGAAGAATTGCTATCACCAGTAATCGTGGCAGATTTTCCTTCTTTGTGATGTCTTTATATTCTACAAATGCTATTTATATATCCTTTGTTTTAAATAGAAGAGATGAGAAAATTTGAGACTGAGAAAGATAAAGATGAAAGTTTGTGATTGAAGTTTACTGTTCCATGACTCACAAATAAAGTGGGATAATATCCACGTCTGGGCGCATATGGCAAGGAGAAGTATCGCCCATTCCCCTAAGATATGTGTTGACGTTACTGTTTCTGTGATCCTACTGAAAAGCAAAATCTGAAATATATAATACTTTGAAAAAAGTAAAACTCTGTTCTTTTATATTTTATAACATTATATCACAAACTGAATTAAGAGGGTTATATTGTTCTTTGAAAATATCCATATCCACCTAAAAAAACAGGTGGTTAAGTGCAGGGCTTTACACACAGGGAATAAACATAGCCCACATGGTAAAGAGAAAATTCAGGTGTTAGAGTGAGGGCCGCAGTTCATTAATCTGAATACAAAGAGAAGAACTGACTTCCATAATAAGGAGCAGTATTAATTCAGGTAGAATATATAAAGCAGAAATTTAAATATAGTATGGTATATTTATACATTAAGCAATATTATGTTGATTTTTAAATTTAATGTATGGATTTCTTTTTATTAAAAACCCAAACAGATTTTGTTGGAGCCAGGTGTGATCCAGGATGTGTTAGCAGCTGGCAGTCACCTACAGCTGTTAGAGCTTCTCAATTTATGTTCCCACTATCTCATCCAGGTATGTGAGCTTTCATCCTGCTTTTATGCCCTTCATGTACCTTTCTCCTTTACCTATAAGCTGTCCCTCGCCAGCTGGAGCTGAATGACAGGTAAAATGTGGTGGAATGTCTCCAGGAGGCTCCCAGGAGGGAGCTGCAGCTCTGTGTCCTCACAGCAGATTAACTCAACAGCCACATGCAGGGTTCCCTGTGGGTCCTGGAAAGATGACACTGGACAGGGTCCTAGTCTGAAACAGGGTTCTCTGATTTCAGAGATAACAAGTGCAGGACATGTTCAGTGATAGTTGAAGATCGCAGTAACAGTAGCGAACATACCGCAAAGTCATATGTGATTAATACCCCTGCATTTCCCAGGCATTGAATGCTGTAGAGGGGTTGAGTGTCCCTTGTGTGTCCCTCTGATTTGCTGGCTGGTCAGAAAAGCTCCATGAGCAAGAGGGAGAGAAAACTCCTGTACACCAGCACTGAGTGTGTATTTACAGATGTATTCACATTCAGTTCTTAAAACTGCACATTTTTATAGATGAAAATCAGAGATTTGAAATTTATCCGACTTATCTGAGGCAATATGGCTGGTGAGTGGTCGGCCTTCCTGATTCCAAAGACTATTTTTCTTCTTGAATGAAAACTCTTAGGTAGGTAGGGAGATATAGGGCATCTTAGGCAGACTGACTTTACAGAGAGTTAAGAACTTATTTCTAATTTTAGGATCTTCCCATTTACCCCACTGGTGGTCACTTTCACTTACATTTATTACAGCATTATAACAACAGCAATACTTTTAAGATAATTCCATTATCTTTGGGCATATGACATGATATTAGCAGAAAAAAATTGTTTTCTTGCCCAATTACTTTATTTTCTTTCTAATTATTTTCTCTAATTTTAAGTATTTCCTTTATCATTGACTTCTGGTGCCCGTTAGGTTGTTTACAAAGCTCTTTCTCATACAGCATCTTACTTAATCTTCCTCACAACCCTGGGGAATAGGAGCCAGTGCCTCACTGAATGACAGTGTGATAAGTGCAGCCATGTGCACCCAAGAAGCAGTCCACATACAACACAGGACGTTTCTGTCATCATTGAGCAGGTTTAATCTAACAGTACATATTTGACTATTTTTATCTTACTTTCCTTTCTTTTCCCTTCAATATTGTTAGGTGGTATGGGAAAGCTGTTTTTAATCCTTTTCTGCCAGTAGCAAATGGGAATCATATAGAAAGGTTATACAACTTCAGAAGTGTGTGTTTGACTTATAAAATTGAAATTACTTTTATTTGACATTTCTCTGTCAAATATTGCAAGAGCTGTATGCATCATGACCTGATTCACTTTTTCCCTGACAGATAATAATTGTTGATGCATATTGATGATACAAGTTTGGTTACAGTGTTGGTTATCATGATGTGTATTATAAATGGTGTGTATATATGTGTGTATCTTTGGATACCTATACCTACAATTTTCTATAAATAAGAATTCCAGGGGAACATCACAAGTACACGGATATTTTCTCCTACTCTATCAGATGAATTTGTTGAGGTACTAAGTGACTTGTGCACTTTGGAATTTAACTGTTGTATTCCATTTCTTTGCTTAGGTAAAAGTGTAACTTGTATACAGATACATTTAATGGGCAGTTACCATTCAGGTTCCTTTGACAGTGGTTGAAACTTTCACAAATATGTTTTCATGTCATTCTCTTGTATAGTCTTACTTTTCCTTCTTGTCTGTGATTGTTGTAAGATGTCAGACTTGTAGAAGGAAACTGATGATGTGAGTCCCCAAATCATGTATATGCAGAAACCTTCATCCAGTCTTCTAAAAATATATACCCTGCTTCGCTCTTAGGATTATAAAAATCACAGATTGGGTTAATCTGTTTTATATTTCAATACAGTCTTACAGCTATGCTTGTTTGCTATTTGTTGGCAGTATTGATCAAATGATCTTTAATTTTGTACGAGACCATTTTATTGAATATGTAAAAATAATTTTTTTTTTTTTTTTTTTTTTTTGCAGTTTTTGGCTGGGGCTGGGTTTGATCCTGCTACCGGCACATGGGGCTGGTGCCCTACTCCTTTAAGCCACAGGTGCCGCCCTGTAAAACTAATCTTTATGTGAAAAATTTCCAATGTTCAATTTATACCTGGAGATCGGTCCCTGTCAGTCAATGCTAATATATTTTCCATTCTCAGGTAGTACTTTGTCAACTCAGAGATTTTGAAACTATACTTCTCACTAAGATGTCTGGCAATGTTTTGTTGTTCTGAAATTACCATTGTTTCTTTGGTTTCTCTGCCAGAGGAGTGAAGGGTGGACCCTGCTCTACTACCTTCTGTCACCAGTACTACTGCTCACTAGCAGAGTGTCCAAAGATAACCAGGTGCGGACGCTCCCTGACACTCCCCAGCCGCCAGCTATCACCAGCTGTTGCCTGGGCCTGAAGATCCTCTGAACACATGTAGATGCTGATTCTGCCCCCCACCCCGAAAAGGAGAGAGACACCTCAGGCCCCTGTATGAACACCTACCTCCTCTTGTTTTCCTGTGGTGGGCTGCTGAGGACAAGTGTCCCACACTGCAGGAACAGTGCCCCTCTGTGTCAGTGAGGACAGGTTTGAATTAGCCCTGTAGGCTGTGAGGTCTCCACCCAGGCCCAAAGCATGTTTGTAGGGATAAAAGGGAGAGCCAGTGAACATGATGCTAACTGATGGGAGTTAGGGGGTCTTGCCTCTCTCCAGGCCCTTCCCATTCTTGCTTATAGGTTACGATATCTCCTAGGTTCTCTGCTTGTTCCTACCTTCTGTCCATGCCAAACTGCAGTCCCTAGAGCATCACTGTCTTTCCCAGAGAAGTGAGGCAATGCACATTGAGTGAGGGCCTGTCACACAGAGTGTGCTGCAAGGACTCCCATTCCCACTCTGCTGAGCCACCCCTACAGGCAGGTGGGTGTTCTTTTCTTTTTAGGGATGAAGAAACTTCAATTGAAGACTAGGATATTGCTCTGGTGTGGAGTCTTTCATTACCTCCTGTGATAACCTTTCAGGTGCATTATGATGTCCCTACAGAAGTCCTGATCTTCATCACCAAGGCCAGGCCTGTTCTTCCCCAGCCTCATCTCCAGGTCTAGTGCCTTTCTGGCCCACTTTATTCTGGGCCCTGAGGCAGAATTTTTGTGTTGAGACTTGCCATTTGGGAGAACACTAGCTGGTAGAGATCCTTGGTGGCAGGCAGGTCCTTTCAGTTCCCTTTAGATTGTCCCAAGTGGCAGGGGTGGGGAAAACATCACACATAGCTCCTTGTCCTCTGCATCAGGGTGTTGTTAGATCGGAGGTGTCAGCACCGGACTCGGTGATGGATTTCCTAGAAGTGGTGTGTTAGGAGCCAGGTCCTTTGCTGAAGATGAGACAGAGTCTCACTCTGTTGCCCTGGGTAGTGTGCTGTACTGTCAGCCTTGCTCACAGCAACGTCAAACTCCTGGGCTCAAGGCATCCTCCTGCCTCACCCTCCCCAGTAGCTGAGAATACAAGTGCCCTCTACAATGCCCAGCTAATTTTTTTGTTTTCAGTAAAGATAAAGTCTTGCTGTGGCTTGGGCTGGCCTCAAATTCCTAAGCTCAGGGCTAGTTTAATCCTAGCCTCGCAGAGTTCTAGGATTCCAGATGTGAGCCACTGTGCTAGGCTAAAGATGTCTTTGTTTATAGTTAGCTTCAAAAAAAATCAACCAACAGAAGTTTTAAATTTGATAGCACCTTCCTCCAATAATATATCCTGTTTTTTGGTGAACAAATGTTCTTTCTGTTCGCTATCACAGTCTTTATAATGATAAGCAATTTAAATGTGTTGAGAAAAAAGAATCATCACATAGACTTTTTTATAAAACCACCAAAGTAATGAATATATAAACTCCCTTTGATAGGAGTGTATGTCCAGTGTCTGTTCCCAGACAGCAGGTGGCAGTGTGAATCCACCAGAATGCAGTAGTTAATTTAAAGCAAAAATCAGAAAAAATGAAAAGAAAAATTATTTATTTTGCTACATATTACTCTTCTGACCTAATCAGTAAAAAAGTCATTATTCACACCACACTGGGCAATACGCATTGTAATTTTTAACAAATAATAGGAAACTGTTAATGTGTTCACAGGAAATACAGTTTTGTCTGGGGCTGCTGTGGTCATTTATCAGCGCACTTTGTGAAATCACTCATTTGTTCTAATTTGAATGTAAATGACTCTAAGGTTTTACAAATAAGGTGACAGACTCACATAAATGTAATTGCAGGGTTCATCTCCCTCTTTTTATATATCACTCATTAGGTTATGAATTAAATACATCGTATTAAACCAGGGGCATGTCCAATGATGATATTGTAATGGCAAATTACTCTATGCTATTAGAGGTGTATTTTTTATTCATGGACATTAATTTGTCATTAAGCGGCATTAGTTTAGCACTTTTATGTGAAAGACGTGACCTGCAAGAGGAGACTGCTGGGATGTGAGAGGAAAGGCTCCTGAGGGCTATAGGTGGAGCATTTTATCACTGCATGGGAAACAGGGGGGTTTCTCCCACTGGTTGTGTTTTCTGCTTTTCCAAGCATGAGAGATCATTTCCCCAGATGGGAGGTGTTGTTCTGTTTGTGGTGCACATGTGGATCATCTAGGAAAGCAAAGCCCAGAGCCTCACTATTTATTCATCATTCAATGCTAGGAGGGAAGGTGAGGGAAGTGGGAGGGAGGAGCACCCCTGCCCTGTCTCCCTTGTGACCGAAGGCTGTTTGGCATCCCTCCTCTTCACTGAGTTTCACACTAAATGGGCCATGGTGAGAATTAGCCATTTTTTCTCTTCAGCGAAGGTACAAAGGTTTAAAGACTAGTCTCTCACGATGGGGTTAGGGAAATTCTGGGTCTTTGTGCGTATGTTGTTTTATACAAATGGGGGTTTTACTAAGAAAAAATTTTTCTACTTTTAGCCTTGAGAAACACTGGATCCCTAAAGTATCTTCATCAGGGCCGAAAGTATGTGCGTGTGACTTTTGCATCATTGTGCACGTCGTTTAATGCTATTGGGAGCATCTTGTACTGCTCCCAGCTACTCCGGGGTTGGGGGGGGGGACTCTTGAGGGAAGGGGTCATGCTCTATACCAATTTTGTACTCAGTCCCTCCTTTCCCTCATGTGGTAGGAGTTCAGTATATATTGAAGAATCAGAAGGTGCCTCCAGTCAGTAATTTTCTCTCTGCTTTTTTTTTTTTTTTTTTTTTTTTCAGATTTTGGCCGGGGCCAGGTTTGAACCCACTACCTCTGGTATATGGGGCCAGTGCCCTACTCCTTGAGCCACGGGGGCGCTGCCCTCTCTGCTTTTTAAATACTGAAATTTTATATCATGGCCAGAGAAATATATTACCAGCCTTACATTAGTTTTGCCCATTGAATGTTTTTTAGGTTGAAAATACTTTCTATAGGGATTAAATTTGACACTGAGGAGCTTTTGTATTTTATGGTACTATAATTAGATTATCATTTTTTAACACTATAATGACTTATTGGAGTTATCTCTTCTAAACAATGTATTATTATAATTTAATTATTAAATTAACAGCATTGCCTAAATACACAATATATCATGCGTATTCTGAATAGAATAATTTACCCTCAAAGTTGAGAAGTTATAACTCATGCTCATTTTTCTCCAATACCAAGCCATTTTCTTTTGCACATTAGAGAAGACAGATGATTATACCCACATATATATTTAATACACCCATAATCAAATGCAGTAACTGAGTGCCATTCCACAGTTCGCTAGAGCAGATACTCTTGTGTTTGGACAAAGTTAAGTACAAAGTTTGGAAAATGTATTATAAATGACTTAATCTTTTGGATTATTTTTAATCAGTAAAAATGATAAAAAAGGGTGGAAATCTATCAGATCTGTTAAAGCATAGCCAACTGCTAGTTATCTATTCTAATCAAGAGTATTTGCTGTCTGGCATGGGTCATTCAGAATATTATATTTGCCAGATATCATTCGTATTTGGCTCCAGAATGCATCATAAGATCTTTAGTAGCCATTTTAGGGTCCCAATTAATTTTTTTTATGTGATTTTAATCCTCAAACCCACACTAAAGGATGTGAGCAAGGACAGCCCAGGGGCATGCTGGCTGGCTGGGGACTCCTTTTGGCATTTTAATTTGTTGGGTGGGTAATCTAGGGTTCTCTATTTTCTTTGTTTGTCATTTTTTAAAGAGGGGAAAGATTGTCTTGAATGATTTTTTTAATATGAGTAATTTTGATTCTAAGCCAATTGTTAGGGGGGCAATTTTCAGGTCACTTTCAGCGTATAGTTTTCTTCTTGAAAATAAAACACTGGACTGTTTTGAAATAAATAAAAGAAACACCATTCTCCTTAATTCCATTATTGTTACTTGGAAACTAGGTTAAAAGAAAATCTGTGTTTTATCTGAGATAATCCTCCTCCCACACGCCTTCCCTCTGTAACTATTTCTGCTGCTCACGGCAGAGCGTCTGCCCTCTTCTCTGAAGCTCAGCTACCTTCTGTGCCTTTCTGCATCACTTACCGCCGTTTCCTGTGGCTTTGATCTCCTACTCCACTGCCACTTTTTGGTTTATAAGTGGGACCAATAAGGTGGGAGAAACTTTTCTCTTTTTTTTGAGACAGAGTCTCACTTTGTCACCCTCATAGAGTGAGGTAGAGTACCATTGCATCACAGCTCCCAGCAACCTCAAACTCCTGGGCTCAAGTGATCCTCTTGTCTCAGCCTCCCAAGTAGCTGGGACTACAGGTGCCTGCCACAATGCCTGGCTAAATTTTTCTATTTTTAGTAGAGATAGAGTCTTGTTCTTGCTCAGGCTGGTGTCATACTGCCGAGCTCCAGCAATTCACCTGCCTTGGCCTCCCAGAGCGCTAGGATTCAGGCATGAGCCACCGCGCCTGGCCCTTTTCTTCATCCCTTATTACGCAGCCCTCTCCTCCCCAGCACTACTGGATGTGCCCAGTGTCTGCACTTCCTTTCCTTCCACTTTCTGGCCTTGTGGAACTCAGTCTTCTGGCCTCATTACTTCTCAGAGGCTGTTCCAACAAAGGTCACAAAGCCTCCTAACTGTCAAATGCAGTGGGCCTTTTGTTTAGAGACAGAGTCTTACTCTGTTACCCAGGCTGGAATATAGTGGCGTGATCATGGCCCACTATAGCCTCCAGACTCCTGGGTTTGAGTGATTTTCTTGCCTCAGCCTCCCTAGTAACTGGGGCTACAGGTGTGCAGCACCATGACCAGCTAATTTTAAAAGATATTTTGTAGAGATAGGGTTTTGCTCTATTTCCCAGTCTGTTCTCAAACTCCTGGCCTCAGCAGTCCTCTTGCCTTGGCCTCCCAAGTGCTGGATTACTGGTGTGAACCCCAGCACCTGGCCCCTGGATGGTATCTTAATGTGATCCGCCTGCAGCATTTTGATACAGACGCATTCTCTCTGTGTCTCTCTTTCCCAGGACTCTGCTCCTAGTTCTCATACTTCTTTTCATTTGCTTTATTTGGTTTACAAGCTCCTCTTCCATTAGCTCCTTGTATTGTGCCCAGGAGTTCCACAAAGACTACATTGCCAAACAAACCAAATTTACAGCAGAGTCCTTTTTTTTTTTTTTTGAGACACAGTCTCATTATGTCTCCCTTGGTAGAGTGCTATGGCATCACAGCTCACAGCAACCTCAAGCTAGGACTACAGGCACCTGCCACAACACCTGGCTACTTTTTGTTGTTGCAGCTGTCATTGTTGCCTAGCTGACCCAGGCCACGTTTGAACCTGCCAGCCTAGGTGTATGTGGCTGGTGCCCTACCCACTGAGCTCCGGGCAGAGTCCTTTTATTGAAGAGTCGGCCAGTGACTGCCTCAGTGTCCCAACGTGGGGTTTCTGAGAGCTGCCCCAAGTGCTTAAGGGGTTGGAGTTTTAAGGCTTGGTTTGCATCCTGGTTGGCACGCAGGCTATCCAGGTGCATTCAGGTGGGGTAGCAAGCAAGTATTGTACAGAAGCAGAATTTTGCAGTTAGTTAGCCATACGTCATATATTTTTGTTGCAGTATTTTCCCATACATTTTAGTTTCAGTACTTTTCCTCCATACATCTTTGTCTCTGTAATCATATATCTGATTTAGTATTCCTTCCACCTGGTATTGTCTAAAGACAGGCATCCTCAAAGTACAACCCACGGGCCACATGTGGCCAGCCGAGGACATTTATCCGGCCCACTGAGTGTTTTTGCCACCACTGCCTGTCCTGCTTAGCAGCCAACTCGTCCCAGGGCCTGCAGTCTGGCCCTCCAGCAGTCTGAGGGACAGTGAACTGGCCCCTTGTTTAAAAAGTTTGAGGACCCCTGGTCTAAAGGTCAGTCCACAGATAGTCGGTTCGTTTCCCAGGCCCAGGAGTTAGTCAAGCAAGAAGTTAGTGAGCACTTTCTCATCTATCTTGGGAGTGAACCAGATTTACTCCATTTTGTTGAGGGCTTACAGCCCAGGAATTTGTCAGGAGTTAACGGTATTTTTCCATTATAGCCAAGCCTAATACTTGACCGTTCCTCGGGTCTCAGAGGCTCTGTGGGGCAGTCACTCTGCTCACTGTCACTCCTGTCACTCTTTCATGCACTGTCTTTCAATCACCGAAGCCAGAAAGCTTCATGTATGTTACCCTCCTCCATGACCTTATGAGTTCCGCTAAATTCTACTGGTTTAGCCTTTTAACTAGTTCTCTGGTGTGCTGCCTTCTCTGTCCTTGTCATTGACATCAGTCAGGTCTGGATTCTTGTCCTGGACTTTCCTACAGTAACTTAACTGGGCTCCTTGTTTGTAGTCTAACATTAATCGGGACTGTGCCATTTATTTGGCTCACAAAACAATTTTTGCCACAAAATCTAAGCTAGCTTACCATCTCCTGATTGCAGGCTAGTTTTCCAACCCTATTTTTTCTCTTTCTTATCTCCATAATGTACTCTGATCTTCTGTACCCCGAGGACAGCTTTCTTGTCATCTCCAAGCTAGCTGCCTAGCCTGGAAGTGCTGTAGGTACACGACCATGGTGCATGTGAACCCAGCCAGAAAGCCAAGAGCCATCCTCGAATCTCTGTGCGCCACGTACACAGGCACCAAGACCTTTCAGCTCTGCTCCCTTGTCTTCTACAAGTTCTCTCATTCTCTCTCTTTCCATTGCTGCCTTAGTTCAGATCCTCATTCCTTAGTACCTGGGCTGAAGAAACTTCCTCTAACCTATGAACCTGCTTTCATTCTTGCCCCACACCAGTACCTCCTCCAAAATTCTGTTTGATTGAGTTTGAAGAATTTTTTTAATTCATGAAAAATTCTGTTTGATTGATTAAAGAAAATAACCTGATCATATCACACTCTTGCTTAAAATCATTCATTATTCAGTCTTTCACCATAACTTTCAGGATAAGGTTTATTCCTCTTAATTTGGCACACAGGGTTTGTCTTTACTCTGACACTTCCTACCACTTGAGTCTTTTTTTTTTTAATAAAAATAACTTACTGCGCATGTGCTATGCCTCAGCCTTGTGAACTCTATGCATTTCCCTGTACCTAAAGCTCTTTGTATGATGCCTCCTTTTCTGTGGATTCTTTTTAATTCACTTTGTCACCTTCTGAATTCCTATTTCACCTTCAAGTACTTGGCTCACATGTTATCTCCTCGTCCAGAGTTGCCTGATCAGTCTACCCAGTTAGAGTTAGATTTCTCTGCTGTTTTTAATTATGGGAAATCTTCCAGGAGGCTGCTTAGACAGTATTGTGTGTCTTGACTGACTTACCTGTCTCCCCATGGTATAAGTTCATGTCCCAAAGAGTTGTGTGACCTTGGGCAAGTTACTTAACCCTTTTCGCCCCCATTCCTCATCTGTGAAGTACAGATATGGCACCCTACATATGATCTGCCTCTTAGGGATGTTGATGAACTCAATGAGATAGTGCATGCAAAGTATCCTACCACACAGAATCCCACAACGTGGGTGCCCTAGAAGCCAAGCCCAGTAAATGCAAAGCTTTACTTGTGAATTTCTCTGTTAATTCCAGTTATCCTCCTACCTATCCCTCTGGCTTTTCTTCTTTCATTTCTGGAAATTGTAGCAACTTTGCTATCTTCATTGAATCAAATTGGACAAGTCTATTCCTGAACTTTTGGAGACTAATCACCATTCTGTAGAAGGTATTTTTCCCCCTCTCAGCCACATCTTTTTGATTTTATAGGAGTACATACATTGTTTTTAAAAAGTCCCAAATAACTAAGTGAACCATCACTTTCTCCCTGCCTCTGAAATGTGAAAACATCAGACCACAGTTGTACTTTAATAAATAATAAAGTCCGTGCTTTGACAAAAGGAGCACCTTACATAGTATTGACAGTTGGTAGATAGAAGTTCTGCTTCATTGTTTCCTCTGCTCTTCTGTAAATAAAACATCTTGTATACAGGATCTAAGAAACAATTGGAAAAGGCTTTTATCTAGCTCCAGTTCATAGTAGGTACTTAGAAACACATGTTGTTTGATTAAATTCCTTCCGCTTGCACCATGAGGGCTCTCTGTGATACAACTTTTTATTATAAAGTTGCCTGGTGTCCTATGCTTCCTGACTAGGGTAGACAACAGCAATGCCCTTGTTTAAAGGAACTAATGTAAGTTATATCTTAGTGTACGTGCTGCCGAAGTGAGCACACATGTAATTTATTACCTTCGGGGAGAATGCCACCCCCTGTCTTTCCTTCCCAGACTTTCCCTCCACCCCTTTCTCACTCTCTGTGCACTGTAACCTTCCGGGCGGCTTCCCAGCCTGCTTTCTTCCCACTGCACATCACAGGCTCTAGAAAGTGACTGCCTGTCTGTATCCTGGAACCTCAGCTCCAGGTGGGCAGGGCTCAGCCCCACACGTTCAGATGATGTTTGCCCCTATCTTCACGTGGCTGGTTGGCTGCAGGACCATGTTTGTGCAGAATGGAGTCACTCCTTTTTCCACTCAAATGCATATTCCAGATCACTGGTTCTTAGACATGACCAAGCAAAGAGTCACCTGAATTGCTGGTTAAAACAGATTACTGGGCCCTCCCCAGAGTTTCTGAGTTGGGAATCTGTATTCTAATGCATTTCCATGGGATGCCAGTGTCTGTGCTGGAGGGTCCCTGCTGAGAACTCCTCTAGAGGTTGTTCCCAGGTACTCAGGGACCTGGCCATTAACTCAATGATATTCAAATTTTGAAAAGATTGTCATCCTAGTTAGATAAATTTGAACTGGTCCTGGTGTGTACTTCTAAAAATATTGATGTTATGTGTCCTTATTAGTATCCAAAATATAAAAGCTAAAACAATGCAGATCTGAACCTAGAAATCCTTCTGATCTTCTTCACTCTTGTTTATAATGATGATTAAGACAAACAGTCTATGTAGATAACTGAGGGATTTTTTAAAAAACTACTTTATTAAGTTATGGCTGACATGCTGAGAAATGATTTAAAGTGTATGTGGTTTGGGGCTGATTTTCAGCATTCTTTGTACTACAGCAGGTAAGGCAGTATATTACTTTTATACTCTGCCGTTTTTAAAATGTTTAAACTTAATTTTGCCTCCCAAAAAACATTTGTAATTATTGAGATTTTACTTCTAAAACCCTAGTTGTCAAGGTAGACTATTTTCAATTAAAGGGAAAACATACACTATATTAATTTCCCCTGGATAGTTCGTAACTCATTGGTGAGCTCCTGATGTGCCGAGTCAGCTTGAGTAAATTTTGAAACACATTTTGCAGCACATAGCGATGGGGGCCAGAATTTTTAGTTGTTGCTGAAGGCCACATTTCTGTGCTCCCTCCCTACTAGAGTGCCAGTTTACTCGAGACTTTCGTAGGAACAATAGAAAATTATTCATGAGCCTTAGATATTATGCATACAATTGATTATGAAAATGTACCAGTAACCTAATTGTAGTATTCCTCTCTTATACAGCATAAACATATTTATATAGGCCTTCCAAGCTCCAAAAATTAGAGCATGCTGGGTTTTTTCTCGTATTTTTTGAATTGCTGCTAATACTTTGTTTTTATTTAACCACATGACATCATTTACATATTTTATCAGAATATGGAGTTACACGTGGTTGTCCAGCATACCCACATATTTGTTCACAAAATATGCCCATATCTCTCTGTATGTTAAATATTTATATGTATAAAAATATCTGGGTTTATATTATCTTATCTTATATCCCAAGTAATCTGGCCTGCATTGTGAACGAACAGCTCATTTTTCTTCCATAATAATTAGACTTTATCTTATAAACTGTAAGATAGTATTGAGAAAATTCACAGATCCCTTTACATATGTGATAAACATAATAACTTTTTTCCTACACGATTCATCCCAAGGCTTATTAAAAGGTTTGGATGTTATTTATTTGTCGGTTTCTTTCAGCCTGTTCAGAAGGGCCAGCCCTTCCCCACACAGCCACACCAGCACCCTTCATGTTGCCTTTTCTTCTCCTGGAGTACAATTCCGTCCCACGGCACCAGGGCGGGTCATCTCACAATACCTTGATTTATAACTCAGTTGTAATCAAAATAGGGAACAGGTGGAATCACGACCAGGTATGGTGCCTTGGATATTAATGGCTTGGCTCAGCAGTGGAATTTTTAAAGCTGTATACACTTTTTTGTCTTAATTATGCATTCATTAAAAGGTTTTATACCCAACAGAATAAAGTAAATATTTTTTGATCTCCATGGTGTGCTCCCAGACTGTAGATTTGCACAGCAGGGTCTTGATAATCTGAATGAATTATATTTCCCCAAAGAGTTTATCTTTCAAATAAGGTCATAAAGAAATGCAGCTCCTCCATCCTCAGATTTCTCTGTGTGCCTTTTCTGCTGTGAGTAATACAGAACTTGGGAACCAGAATATATTAAAGTAACATGGACTTGTTTATAGTCCAGCAGAGTGTTTCAACCTGTTCTCCTGGCATATCTCTGGTGAAGGCTTTTTTCAAGTCCAGAATAAATGAATGATTTTACGTGGTAATAATGATTTTTGCCAATATTTTAGAAAAACAAAGTTTGTATTAGACATTCACTGTTTTCTTCCCTTTACCTAGTCAGGGAATAAAATTTATGAACTGTGTGAAGCTATAGTTTAAGCGCTGTTAACAGTGTTTACAGAAGGGAACAATAATCATACAACTACTATTTATTGAACATCTATTATGTTGAAGGCCCTTTATATACATTTTTGGGAATCCTTATCACAGATATGGAATGCATTGTCACCTTTCTCGATTTTTGTTTTTGATTTTTTTAATTTTATTTCAAATTAATAGGAGGGCTCATTGTTCTCACTTCCCAGGGCAAGTTGTTGAGCCCCTCACCAGGCTGCATGCTGAACGCCCTCACATTGTGCACTTTAGGTGAGATCCCATCAGGGGTCTTCCCACTCCTGGGAATGGCCCTCTCCTTCCTTCTCTCCTTTTCTTCCTCACCCCTCCCCTTGCTATATTATATTTGTGTTTTATCCTATGGGCATGTAATTGTTTATATGTTGGTTTCATATTAGTATTGAGTACATTCGATTTTTTTTTTCCATTCTTCAGATATTTTACAAAGAAGAATGTGTTTCAACTCCATCCAGGTAAACATAAAAAATGTAAAGTCTCTGTCTTTTTTAATGGCTGAATAGTATTCCATGGTGTACCTATGCCACAGTTCTTAATCCATTCATGGGTCGATGGGCATTTGAGTTGCTTCCACAATGTGTGAGTTATGAATTGAGCTTCAGTCAACATTCTGGTGCTAATGTCTTTCTGAGAATAAAATCAGAGACTCCATAGCTCTTTCAGCAGCTCCAAAGAAGATGAACTACCTCAGAATATATTTTCTTGATTTTAGATGACAAAATTTGACTTGCTGAGGCCATTCAGATAGGTCAGTGTTAAATCATGTGCTTTTGCTACAACTCTAAATTACAGATGTCACTAGTGCCTTGTCCCAGCAAATTATGACCCAGTGAAGGAGACAGGGATAATCTAAAATTATAAAACTTAATAACTATGCATGCCCAGTTGAACTTATAATTTTTCTGAGTCAAGGTTAGATGCCTGTGCACTGGATATTGAATAGTAGGCTTAAGATAGTGTATAGTTATGAAAAGTTCAGGCAATAAATAGCTTTTTGTTTTTCTCTCTGTAGACGGCCATAGTTATCTCCACCGCAGCTAACATTATAGGCATATGCTATACACCTTAATTTAACAATTTAAATATTAAAAGCAACAACCATTGAATTTTTAAAGGTATGCTATTTTTTTCTTGTCTACTCACCGTATATCAATCAAAACTTGCTAAGTAACTGCTTTGTGAAGATAGAGAAGAAGATGGAAAGCAGTAAAGATGCTCCCTGAACCTTTACAAAGGCCCAGCTGGAGAGAGAAGGGTGAACAAGCGGTGCAAGTAACTCGTGCAATGAAAAGTCAGAAGAGGGGCAAGTCCTGTAAGCTACAGTGCCTTATTTTTCCGAGGAAATGGAATCAAATCTGGGTTGTCTCCAGAAGGGGAAAGAACATTTGTATTGCAGAATTTCCTGTTTTTTATACGCTTTGTAATATCTGTTGAATCAAACAAAATCTGTAAGTGCTTCACAAATAACAATCATTCCCAACCCCAAAGAGTCTCAAAGTTCTCCTCATGCTTTAAAGGAAAATTGAGAATTCATTTCTACTTGATAATGCTGGCTATATCGTTATCAAACACTATGTACTTTTATTTTTTGGATCACTAAATTCTAAGAAAAGTAAGCTGCTTTCTAAACCTTCTGGGAAGAGGGGAGAAAATCTAATATACAGAAACTAAGAAGACCAGGATTCACCATGGAAGCCAGGCCTCAGGAATCTGAGACCAGAGAGGGGTCTTCAGCATATTTACCAATTGTATGAAAAAATTAACACCTAGTTAGCATCACAAGATGGTTTCTTAAGCTCGAATCCAACACTTGAGAGCACTTTTCTCAGTTAAGTGTGGGAGATCTGTACATTCTGCCCAACTCTGAAGTCATATCTGTAGCCAAACTATCATTCCCTCTTTCCATGTGAAGTCATAGATGTATTTTTTCATTCATAATTCAACAAGTATTTTTTTTATCCTTTTCTTTAATTTTCTTTTTTTTTTTTGAGACAGAGTCCCACTTTGTCACTCTGAGTAGAGGGCCATTGCCTCATAGCTCACAGCAACCTCAAACTCCTGGGATCAAGTGATCCTGTTGCCTCAGCCTCCCAAGTAGCTGGCCCTACAGG
>NW_003852527.1:4330401-4333677 GCF_000181295.1 Otolemur garnettii | reverse complement strand
GCCCACCACAACACCTAGCTATTTTTAGAGATGGGATCTTGCTCTTGCTCAGGCTTCTTCATCCCATGAACTCAGGCAGTCCACTTGCCTAGGTGTCCCAGAGTGCTAGGATTACATGTGTGAGCCACTGCGCCTGGCCCAACAAGTATTTTTCAATCACAGCCTATGAAAAAGGCATTATGTTGGCATTATGTAGGTTATAAAAAGCATATGATGCAGAACTTTTTACTATTTACTATGAGCACTTTTAATAGCTAAGGCACTGCATATATGAACATTGGTGGGAAGTTTATTTGTAGGTGATAGGAGACTTGAAGTGGGAGAGGCCTTAGAATTTGGTATGTGACAAAGAGCCTCATAATACACGTCCTGCTTTGTAGTTGGTCCCTATAAGCAGCTGATACAATTTTATTTCACTTTGAGTTAACATTGCTAAAAATCAAACCATAGTGGTTTCTATGCAGACAAGGTTTCTCTGACTATTTGAAATAAATTTGAGAGTGGTTTTATAGAGAGAATTTCTTGGCTTTTGTATCAAGGATGGCCTTTCATTTAGAAGAGTCCTTAAAATGTGATGTAATGTCACCATCTGATCTTAGAACTTCAAGTTTCATGTATGCCATTACATGCATAGAAGCCTTGTCTCTGGACTAACTTTGTCTGTAATGGAGTAGTGATATGTGATAATTGGGAGACATTTTAAAGGGGTGTGTATCTCCATGAGGGCATCAGTAATTGGAAATGAAAGATTATACCAGTAAAACAGCCTTGTTAAAATAAACACATCTGTTGGGTATTACCCAAAAAAATCTGGAATCTTGTTCAACTTAGTTATCTTAGAGAGAGGAAATTCAGGAAATCAAAATGGCATTTCTCTTACTTTAACCTCGAGAGAAGTTTACTATATTTAACTAAAGTCATAGTTTTTTATGCTGATAGTACATGTGTTGTTGTTGTTGAGACAGAGTCTCACTCTGTCACCCTTGATAGAGTGCCATAGCGTCATATCTCACAGCAACCTCGAACTCCTGGGTTTGAGTGATCTTTCTGCCTCAGCCTCCTGAGTAGCTGGGGCTACAGGCACCTGCCACAAACCCGGCTAATTTTTCTATTTTAGTAGAGATGGGGTTTCACTCTTACTCAGATAGTACATGTTGTTAATGCTTATTTTTCTTTCATAAGTCAGTGACGTTCTCAGCGCTAGATAAGGCAGTAAGAGAATGGGGTGTTATAAGGCACAGGTATTCATAGCAGTAAGTCAAAGCATCTCCATCAGATTTCTGAACTTTGTCAGTTTAACAAGGACTCCTAGATTTGAGGCCAAGTATTTGTGGACAGATACTAGGAGTAGTCTACAGTAGATGCAATCACATGACAACAGATATTTTCTATGTTCTGTATTATTTCTGTGCCAGGGACATGATTAAATTGCAATGCTAGATGAATGGTTGCCAACAAGCCAGGGAGCCATGGGTGTGGCCAAAACTAAGATAAACTATGTTTCAGAAATACACATCATTGACTTTCAGCTTGTGTTGCTCATGGCATGTAAGACACAGCTCTTGGCTCTGGCACACACAAGGTAGGATTGTGTGTGGTGAATTTGCTGCCTCTAGCTAAAAGGTTGTTTTTCTCCCATTCGGGAAAGTATAGTAGAATGCAAGTGAGTCTGAATGATGTTATTTTAGGGCTAGGCTTAAGTCTACCCCAAATTATAAAATAAAGTACTTCTTGTGTGAGCACTGGCTATTTATTATTAGCACTTGCTTAGCTTAGATATGATGAGACACTTCCCAGTAATGGCCAGTCACTCAGATGAGATCCGCCGGGGCCATCACAAAGGCCGAGACTCACCATTCTCTTGCTGTTGTTGTTCGTGGTTTGAGAAGCCTGGTGGATGGGTTGCAGGGTCAGCACAGCCTTTGGATTGCCCTGCTCCTCCCACTCATGTCCTAACTGCTGGACAGTTTGCCAAGCAACTTACATTTGAATATAAACCAACATAAGATCATATTTGTCTTTCTCATGCTTTCTTTTCCCTGCCATATTCAGTAATCTGGGAATAGCCATTTTAAGGAATTAATTAGGGGAACAGGCCACATAGAGAGACAAGTTTGGGGAATATATAAAGTTTAAGAGTTACTGAACTTGAAACACTGGTGTTTATTCCATAGCTAGAGCAGTCTTGGCGATACATTTTATGGCTCTTCTTCTGTTATTTAACTTGTCATTCACACTATAAGAAACAAATAGAAGGAAAAGGAGAAGCCAAATAACCCTAAACCAAAAGAAAATAAATACTATTTTAAAATATTCCCCAAAGAACAACAATGTATGCACCATAATTCTGAATAGAAACTAAATTTCAAGTGAGAAGCAGTGTGACAGAAATGAAACCTTTTTAGAAAAAAAAGAGAAAGATCTTTTTACTCAAGAGAGTTTCTTGTTGCTGAGCTATGATTTCCATTTAAAACCACTGCTTCTACCTGGGTACTTGGATTTTTAAGTTACAGAATGTGGGAGAACTGAGACAATCTCCTATTTAGGACAAAGTATCATTTGAAAGGTATTAAAATACTTTGGGTAGCCAATTCATAGAGGAAATATTTCTGTCTTGCATTATAAAAGAAATTTGGGGTTGATTGAAAATTTTTCTTATAGAAGAATGATTATATTCCACGTGTCTGTTAACACTTTGAACTCTAGTCATTATGACCAATTTTCCAATCAGAAAACCGAATGGCCGCTGGTTTTGTGTGTATATGTGAGAAGGTCAGAAAGAGAAAGGGAAGATGAGAGAGGCAGGTAAGGCATGAAAAATGGCCTGATTTGAGTGAGGTTCAGAATTGGATGGACATGTCGGAAAGAAATGAGCCATTCTGGTTTTGCTGAACATGGACTTTTTTCATTAAACATGCACGTTTTGAGTATCTGCGTCCTACTGGATGCCAGGGACTCATGGAGAGTAAAACACAAGCCCTGCTCCCAGGGAGCTTAGGTTGAATAGGAGGAGGAAGATCTGCAGTCAAAGACCTTTATAGGGTCAAATGAAGTTATGCACAGTGGGGGGGGGGGTGCAGAGGGAGTGAGGGAGAGAAGTGAGCAAGAGCCATTACTGGTTTCTGCAGGAACGAAGGAGCGAGGCAGGGCAAGCCAGCTTACAGCTCGCTACTTTGAATTGTTTGAGTGGGCTCTGGGATAGAGGCGATCACTCTGGTTGTCTAGTATCTGGCCCTGGTATGATAAAGACAGAGGAAAATATATATATATATATAT
>NW_003852527.1:4322577-4330196 GCF_000181295.1 Otolemur garnettii | reverse complement strand
ATATATATATATATATATTTTTTTTTTTTTTTTTTTTTGGGCAGAATCTCACTACATAACCCTCAATAGAGTGCTGTGGTGTCACAGCAACCTCAAACTCTTGAGCTTAAGTGATTTTCTTGACTCAGCCTCCCAAGTACCTGGTACTACAGGTGCCCACCACAACGCCCAGCCATTTTTTGGTTATAGTTGTTTGGCAGGCCCTGGCTGGGTTCAAACCCGCCAGCTCCGGTGTATGTGGCTGGCGCCCTAGCCACTGAGCTACAGACACCGATTCCCACTAGTTTTTGGTTGCAACTGTCATTGTTGTTCAGCAGGCCCAGGCTGGGCTTGAACCTGCCAGCTTCGGTGTATGTGGCCGACGCCCTACTCACTGAGCTATGGGCACTGAGCTAGGACAGAGCAATGTGGCTGCTTGGGGTGTGCATGCCAGATGGAAGAGGTGGCTCAGAGTAAAACCATTTGTTCTCTCTAGGAATGGGCTGGTGCTAGGAGGGGTGGTCTCTCACCAGTCAGTGAGACTGTAGATACCAGAGCATCAAGAATATAGAAATAGGAAAATACAGATAAGCTACCTCCCCAGCCCACCCTTTGCCCAGTCAATGTCTGCTCTTTGATCAGCTGTCAGCTTTACATGGCTTCTCAGGGAAGCCTTTACTCACTTTCTACCTGGGGCCAAATCTCCTGTTAAGGACAGTCACAGCTCTATATCCTGCTCTTTGTAACCTTCACCTTGGTTATAATTTTCTATTTGTTTGTAATTTTTTGCTTGCTTATTTACGGCCAGCTCTCTCTTCTGATAAACTATATACCTTACCAGGCTTGGAGGATTTGCCTGGTTTTGCTTGCCACTGTATTGCCAATGCCTCTGGAGTCCTGGCACATGATGTGAAGGTGGGGTTTGCTGTCATGCTGGAGCCAGGGTGGATGGGTGAGCTGTTGCACTGTGGCATGAGATCAGCAGAGTCCAGGTCAGGGAAGCCCTAGGCAGTGTTGCTGATTTTGGACTTTTCCACAAGGAAATGGGAATCTTTTCATGTGTTTTAAACAGATGATCGTTGTAGTCCAATTCTTATAAAAAGAGGAAACTAAGTTTGAGACTGGAGGCAGGAATGATAAGTTAGGACATTGTTGTAAGGTTTAGACAAGAGAGGATAAGGGACAGAACAAGAAATGCTGAGGAGGAAGAACAGACTGGCGTTGGTGATGGTCTAGATAGGCGGGAGGAATGTGGGCCAGCCTCTGGATCCCTGCAGGGGTGGTCTGTGCAGGAGGGAATACAGGAGACGGTGCAGGTGTGCATAAAGTAAGTGCTGGATGGACATGATAAGTTCAGCATAGCTGTGAGATACTCAGTATGTCCTCTCATAGGCAGTTGGGGAAATGAATTTGGAGCGTAGGGGAAAGCTTGGGTTAGCAGGTGTGTGGAGCATTAACATGCAATTACTTTATAACCCAATTCAATGGATTTTACTCTGGCCACCCTTTCGTTGACTTAATGGTACACCGTACTCAAGCCTGGGATATCAAAAGAGAACACATTCTTCACTTGTTGCATCAGTGATGAATCATAGTTTACAGATACCACATACACAAATATACTTTATTATTCTTTGAAGTATTTATTATATATTTTCTATGTGCCATACTTTCATTGTAACTGCTTTTTGTACATTATCTCTGTGACAGCCCTATGAACTGGTTACTCTCCAGTTTTGTGAATGGGGAATAGGAGATTAAGTGACAGCCCTGAGGTGCGGCCAACAGTAAGTGTCAGAGCTGGATGTGAGCCAAGCCTGCCTCACTCCATGCCCTTGGTCTTCTCAACCAGCCTGGGCTGCCTCCGAGTGCCTGGAGAGGCCCATGGTTTATTTTGCCTTGAATGCAATTATTCTTTCTCTTTCTTTGACATATAAAAGACTTCTTTTTAAAAAGTCTGGAAGTATGTATACCAAAACATTAATAGTGATTATCTCTGCATGGTGAAATTATGAATGATTTTTGTTTTCTTTTGCATACTTTGTATTTCCTGAATTTTATGAAATGAGCATGTATTACTTGTCATAACCAGAAACATAATGGCATTCTTTCTAAAAACAGCAATGATTTTTTTTCCTATCCACAGTACTGTAGGTGGGCACTTAATGCAATTTAACCATTGCTTTCCACCCTCCTCCATCACATTAATGGAAATCCTTAAAAGCAACATTATTGATGCTTATTTTGCTTACACGTGGTCTTAACCAAAAGGACAAGAAGTGATAATTTTGCTTAAAGCTCACAGAGCCTGTCTGCCCCAGTAGGAGGATGGTGTTAGGGCATCCTGGCTGTAGTGAGAGTGAGTTTCCTTTTTTCTTCCATTCTCCATGTTGTACAGTTTACCTACTGATATGCAAATACATGCACCTCAGTACAGAATTCTTAACACCCTTGGGTAACTAGAAAAGGGGAAAGTATGTTGAAAATCCCTGGAATAGATCCAGTAGAGTAAAAGAGCTACCTGATGGCATTTTGCCTTCCTTAAATTATTTGGAAATACTGCTTGCACATTGTAAGTTAAAAATGAGGGGAAAATAGAACAAATCCCCTTCTCATTCTACTTGAAATATGTAAAGTTTCTGTTAAAGAGTGTGTGTGCACACTCTCGTTCTCCATGGGTTAGGGAAACAGGTTCCATGGAAGTGTTTGGTCTCTGGGTGTTATTGTAGAGCCCTGGTTGTATGACTTTGAGAGTTTGTAGAGACAGGTCAAATCCCCCAAAATAAACTCTTTAAAAAGGTAGGAAAGAAGGCCACTGGTGGTTGGTCTGGATGTTTGAGGATAACAGAAAAACAAAGGACAATTATAAATCATTTATCTTATTAAGTGGGCTCAGTATAGGATTGTTTGAGGCAGGACCCTTTTCTCTGAGATGTCCTCCTTCCCCAAGACCTTACATATAAAATTCTGTTTTAATTAAGTCAGTGAGGGTTGTTTTTACTCAAAGACATACTGAGTTTGGAAAAAGAGCAGATTCACTCTCTCTCCATCAAGTTTTGTGTCGTCTAATCATGGATCTCAGTTGATGCCTTTATCTTATCTTTAATAGGAAAAAAGACATCTCTAAAATGTGGTAAGGATAAAAAATCAGTTACCTTCGTTAGTAAAATGTTTCTGAAACATTACAGAGTAACATTTCAGGTACCAAATACCCTTTTTGCTTCCTTTATTGAGACGTCTTTTAAGTACATAGGCTTTAAAAGGAATAAAATGAGGAAAAATTAGGAATTGTCGAGTAGCAGCTCTCTCTCCACCCAAAGGTGCCTTTTTTTCATTAACAGTCCCTTTTCTCCCACACCTGTCATGAAAACCTTAAGTGAGTCAACCTGAATTTCTTGCCTGCTCTTTTGTAGACAGATTTCTAAGAGATCTCTTTTCATTTTTATCTTTTGGCACCCAGGAATTAAATAGCTTTAATTACTTGGATCTGTACAGACTTGCTGACCTGTTTAACCTCACTTTGTTGGAGAAAGCAGTGATCGATTTCCTAGTGAAACATCTCTCGGAGCTCCTGAAGAGCCGCCCTGAAGACGTCCTCACGCTACCTTACTGCCTGCTGCAGGAGGTCCTGAAGAGCGACCGCCTGACTTCCCTGAGCGAGGAGCAGATCTGGCAGGTAAGGGGCTCGCCACCATCCTTGCTGGACACAGAGAGTACACAGCATGAGTAGAAGGTAAAGGGTTGAGGGATACTGACCACTGTTTTATCTGGTTTGGTTTTCATGGGGTTGGAATTTGAAAGTCATGCTCCCTTGATGGGCCAGTGATAGAGAAGGCTTCGAGGCCTCCACCGACTGCACCTTAACTCAGGGAGTCACAGGTGAGATTCCTGCATGAGACCGTCCCTGTGGCTTCACAAAACCAACACAGTCACATCTTTTGGCTCTTTTTGGAAGAGCCAAAAAAAAAATGTTTTTTCCCTGAAAATAGTTGTTTCTTTAATTGAATATGAAAAAAATGGATTGTCAAGTGAGGTATGCACATTCAAGACCAGTGGAATCAGAATAAATTTTGGGCCTTCCTGTAAACAACTCAGAAAACATTTCTTTGTTGCAACAGAGATCATCTTGAAGCTGGAAGGAAATGAAGTTCCTCTTGCCTGCAGGGGAGAAATCTCCCACCTAGTTCATTCCGCAACCCTCATCACTGTTTTCCCACTCTGCCTTTTCAGGTGACATAGCAGTCTTTCCACATTGTGTGAGTCCTTTGTCTAGGAGACAGGAGGCTGTTTTTTGTTTTGAAGTTGATTATTCAATTTAAGTCCTCTTCTGCTCATCCCCAGTGACTATCTTTAAATAATCTGCATGATGTTGGTGGGAAATAGAGTCCCTCTTCCCCTTCCCCTCACACTGTGGGTCTTTCTCACTCTGAAGCACAGACTCGCCATTGCTACTTCTAGGGCACTGTGCCCTCACGGTTTCCCAAACATTTGAAAAATAATTATATACAGACTGCAAGGGAAAATTTCAAGTCTTCTATTAGCTGATGAAACAGTGAATTCCTGGTCTCTTATCAGATGACATTTATAGAGTACTTTGATCCCGGCCCAAACAGAGTGATAGGTGGCTGTTAATATCCAGCATTTGACTCTACTGACTAATGACATTCCCCCTTTCCTCTTTATTTGTATTACATTAATCACTTCCCTCTTCCTATTGCTTCACACAGTGAGGATAATAGGAGCTGTGCTGTACTGAACGCTGCCTGGATCCCAGGCTCTTTGTAAAATTATTGACAGCAGGCCTGAAGAATGTTCAGTCTACAAGATGCACGCAAGGAAGTTTTAGTGCCTTGCTCAGAGTTACAGAACAGAACCAGCCTTCAACTTTTAAAGTTTGCGACACTTGCCCTTTTCTGGATTAATTTCTTTTCTTCACTATTCCACACTGTCTTGACTTCACTATTTTATACTGTTGTGACAAAGAAAATATAAAGACAAACACAAAAAAGTAAGTCATGCATTTGTGCTTCTTGGGTATTTCTAGTAATGTTTGTTCAGACAGAGCTTGAAAGTTTTGGTGAGGATGTGTTTTTGGTAGGAACTGAAATTATCTGCAGTTCTATTCCATAAATATAAATCAACAGAATTTACTTTGGTCAATTCAAAGTGGGAAACAGCAAAATTTTCTTTACTTCCCAGGGGGGAAAAAGAGAGACTTGGAGTGAGTCCTGCATTTTAAAGTTTTCTAACTGAATTGAGATCTGAGGCCAAGCCCCCTCATGGCGTCTGTCTCTTTCTGTGGCACAGTTGAAGGCGCTGCCAGAGATGGATGTGGTAATGTGCAGGTGTCTGAGTGTCAAGAACATTCCGTCCTGTTCATTAAGAGTAATCGTAATTGCCTCTCGAAAGGTTACTAATTTTATAATATAGAATTTTAAAAGCTAGTTTCTGCTACAGGCAATACTTTTTTTTTTAATACCTGGTTCTCAAGAAAGAATTAAAAAACTCCCACAAATATTATCAATTTAAGCATTCAGCAGGCAATACAAAACTGTTTTTGCTTTATATTAGTAAATAAGTGATTTCTTCATATTCAATCCAATAGAGAAAAATCAAATCAGACCAGCTATTTTGCCTCAAGTGTAGTTAAGTTCATCATTTTTGCTGAGGTTATGCTAGTAATGCAATATACCATGGAAGAATCTAATATTCAGCCCAGGGTGGAGATGGGTATGCCAGAGGATTAGTGTCAGGGTGCTTTATAGAACTGAAACTTGATGGACAGGCTGGAGACAGATCTACAGAATCTCATTAAATTGCTGAATTGTTCATTATAGAACGTTCTCACTGTAATAAAGTGCTCATTGACTTTGACAAATCCCCGTTCCATGTCTTAAAGAAGAACAGTGATGCAAAGGGCGTTGGGGAGGAGAAAGGAAATTGGCACACAGTGGGACAGGTAATAGAAAAGCAGGTGGAGTGTTGTGCTAGTTGATGAATATGTGCAATGGTAACTTATGGGAGAGCACGGTAAACACAGGTGGCTCTTCCGCCACCCAACAGTGATGTAATCTGGGACAATCTCTTTTTTTGGTGAAAGGCCTCATTTTCATTATTCACCAGAAGACTTGTCATAAGAACCTTCAGATTATCCTCACAGAACAACTCTCTTTTACTTTTTCCTGCTCTTAGCTAGTCCCTTTCCTTAACAGAATGTGCTGCAGCCCACAGTCACCATTCTGTGGACACATGGCCCTGTGAGACACCCTGAGACTGTTACGCCTGACATATGCTCCTTTCCTTCCATTTCACCTTCTAAAACTCTGTTCTAAGTCTTTCTTCTCACAGAGGGCTTCTTGATCCATCCCGGACAATTCATTTCTCCCTTCCATAGTGTGAAACTACTTAGTCTGTTGGCTAACTTCACTCTGTATTCAGAGGCAATGCAGAGTCCCTAAAAATATTCTTTTTTAAAAATTTAGCTTAATGATTTGCTTTGTTTTTGTTTTTCGGTTGCAATTGTCACTGTTGTTTAGCAGGCCCTGGCCGGGCTCGAACCCACCAGCCTTGGCTGGCACCCTATTCACTGAGCTACAGGCACTGAGCTGATTTGCTTTGTTTTAAGGCCAGCAACTTGTCAGATTCTGGATGAAAGATACCACGTTGGTATCTTCAGAGAAAGAAGAGACTAAAAATGAGTAAATCAGCAGAAGAGGAAATAAGGGGCACAGGTCACTCACAGTCGTGATCTGGCAGATCTCAGCCTGTTCGATTGTGCTTTTGCGTTTTAGCTCTCACTGCATTTCAGTAGGGCCCTGTTAAATATCTTCAGTTAGATTCAGCATATGGTTCAGACTCCTGAGCCCTGGGAAGAAGGAGGAGCTCCACCCTGAGGAGTTCCATGGGGAGTGGGAGAGTGGAAGAAATGGGGAGATGTTTGTCAAAGAGTGCAGAACTTTCAGTTACAAGATGAGCAGTTTCTGGGGAGCTGATATACAGCATGGCTGGCAGTGGATGTGTTAATTCATCTGTGCTAATCATTGCACAGTGTGTATTATATCAAATCATCACCTAGAACACCTTGAGTATATACAGTCCTCGTTTGTCCATTACATACTGTTAAGTAAATAAATAAGCTAAAACATGGCAAGTCTTCATTAATAACAAAACAAAACCTAGAACCAGATAATGACACAATGCCATCCCACTCCCATGCATTGGATCTGTTTTCATTTTCCAAGGACATCCTGGGAAATAACAGTTTCATTTTCGGGAATGAATTATGCTCTCGGCCTCTTTGGGCTCAGGTTCCCTTTCACCAGAGACAGGGAAATGACTGGATTCCATGGGAGTACAGGTCCTAGGAAGAGCCTGAATGCAATGTGAATTCTTAGACACACCAGCACAGGGTGTGTCTCCACCCATATCATGCTCACTGAACACGAGTAAACACCCAAAACCATGCTGGAGCGGAAGACAGAGGGTGGGGCTACCAACGCCCTTTCCCCCTCCCATGTCTCACCCTAAATGGGAAGGAGCCTTTGGATTTTTTTTTTTTTTTGAGACGGAGCCTCAAGCTATCCCCCTGGGTAGAGTGCCATGGCATCACACTCACAGCAACCTCCAACTCCTGGGCTCAA
>NW_003852527.1:4320319-4322493 GCF_000181295.1 Otolemur garnettii | reverse complement strand
GGCTGGGGATTCGAACCCGCCACCTTAGGTGTATGTGGCTGGCGCCTTAGCCACTTGAGCCACAGGCGCCGAGCCCCGAGCCTTTGGATTTTAAATCATTAATCTAGCTCTCTGAATTTTTATCTTATCTCTGAAGTAGTGGAAACAAGAATAATTTAGCATAGTTTGTGGAAATAAAAATGAGTATTTCTTGAGTATGTTAAGTGCTTGGGAATAGTGTTGGAAGCTAGATCCTGGGGCAAAAAGATTTATGAATATATTCAATTATTAGATTTATTTTACTCTTGTCCCTGAATGTATGGATGTTTTATTTTATGTTAATTGTTAATTTATTAACTGTAAGGACAGTACTTTTCTTCCTTTATAAGCCTTGGGGTCCTATCAATGCTTTTCTCCCTTTATTAACATTTGCTGATTACAGTTTGAGGCGAGCTTTGCCTAGACTTTAATAAATGATAAGACCAAACAATTCAGTGGTCACATGAGTGACGTCAAACAAGATCAGGCCTCAGCAGTCAGTCTCCTCTACCCTAGTTATGTCTCGTATTAGTAGGGCAGAGAGTTACAATGCCCCTTGGTTTGGGGCTGGGGAGCAATCCTATTTACATTTGTCTTTGATTCCATATTCCTGAGGCAGAGGCTCTGCCTGTAATGTCTGCATTGCACACGGCCATGTTGTTCTCTTGCACTGTATAAATAATAGACAAAAACAATAATGTAGAGTTTTCATATTAAAATGTATTGAATGGATAACAAGACATCCTACCAATCCTATAAAAGGTTGGATTTAGTCTCGGTGCCTGTGGCTTAGTGGTTAGGTTTCCGGCCACATACACCACGTTCAAACCTTGCCTGGGCCTGCTAAACAACAATAAAACTACAACAAAAAAATAGCTGGGCGTTGTGGCAGGCACCTGTAGTCCCAGCTACTTGGGAGGCTGAGGCAAGGGAATTGCTTGAGCTCAAGAGTTTGAGGTTGCTCTGAGCTATGATGCCACGGCACTCTACTGAGGGTGACACACACACACACACACACACAAAACAAGGCTGGATTTATTCTAGAAAATTTGGTGTACAAAATTTGGCATTTTAAAGGCTGCACTTCTCCTTATATTTTTGTGGGAAGTTTACTTCCATTCGTTGTACTGTTAACACATGCACTTTACTCTCTGGAGACATAATTCACATACTGTTTAGCGTAGTCAACAACCTCAAATGCAGTGTTCTTTTGACAGACTCCTCCTGGGCTTCTTTCAACACCACAAAAATCACCCACATTACAGTTTGATTTAATCATTTTCCTCAAAAGGAGTCCCAGAGGTGAACCCAAACAAGAAGCTGCCGTCCCTTTATAGTTGGAAGGTAGAGGACACTGGAGTGTACTCAGCTTTCATCTCTGTCTCTTAGATGATAAACTGACCCGAATGTACCTCTGGCCAAGGAGATGGGGGAACAAACAGCCCTCCATGCCCAACAGTACTTCTACTTTGAATGTTGCATCACCGCTCCGGGAATGCTTCTGCATTTATCATTGCTTCATTCCCCTACAGTTCAAGTGGAGAAACTGAGGAAATAAAGCAAAGAGGCTCATGTCTTCCATTTCTTGGGCTCTGTTCATTTTGGTTCATAGCTTTTATTTTTCTTTTGATTTCAGATTACTATGAGGGTACAAATGTTTAGATTACATTGTTTGTATTTCTAAGGTAAAGTTCAAGTTGTAGTTGAGCCCTTCACCCAGGCTCATGCTGTACATCCTCACATTAGATGAGCACTTACCAATCCTCCTACCTTCTCTCCTCTCCCCCTCACTTGAGTATAGTTGTGTGTTTCTCTCATGTGGACATGTAGTTTTCTATTGGTTTCATATTAGTATTGAGTATATTGGATATTTGCTTTTTCGTTCTCATGATACTTCACTAAGGAGAACATGCTTCAACTCCATCCAAATAAATACAAAAGATGTAAAGTCTCCATCTTTTTTATAGCTGAATAAGTACTCCATGGTATACATATACCACAGTTCGTTAATCCATTCACGGGCTAATGGGCACTTAGGCTGCTTTCACATCTTGGCAATTGTGAATTGAGCTACAATAAACATTCTAATGCAAATGTCCTTATGGTAAAATGATTTTTTTCCTCTGGGTAAAATTGTAATTTTTTTTTTTTTTTTT
>NW_003852527.1:4309617-4320299 GCF_000181295.1 Otolemur garnettii | reverse complement strand
GACAAGAGTCTCACTGTGTCACCCTCAGTAGAGTGCTATGGCATCACACAGCTCACAGCAACCTCAAACTCTTGGTCTCAAGCAGTTCTCTTGCCTCAGCCTCCCTTGTAGTTGGGACTATAGGCACCTGCCACAATGCCTGGCTATTTTTTTAGTTTGTTTGTTTGTTTAGCAGGCTGGGGCCAGGTTCAAATCCACCATCCCTGGTGCCCTAACACCTCGCTGAGCTATGGGCACTGAGCCAGTAGATTTTAAATTTATAAGATGCTCAGAAGTATTCAGGAGTGATGGACACAGAGGTGTATCAAATTAATCCTTGACTTTAAGGTATTAAGAAGGACTTCATTATTCCAATTTCCTAGCATAGTGCCCTTGGATTAGAAGGATCGTGGCCACTCTGCCTGCCTCAATGTCTGTCATGCTGCTAATTCTAATTCTTTGTTCCCTGGAATGTGCCTCAGTCATTTTTTCATTCATTCCAAATAGTGATGGGGTGCCTGCTTTACCTGACCATGTCCTACCAAGCACGAATATTGCCACCATGTGATGAGTGCTGGGCAGTTAGTGATAGAGAGGACAAGTGGGGCCCTGCATTCCCAGATCTCTCAGAGTCAGATGTGGTGGTTTCTGCTACTTTCTCCCACCATGCCTGATTTCTTCCCTGGCACACAGACTGACCTGTGCCAAAAAGTGTGATTATTTCTTTGCCAGTTTGGGGCATGCAGGAATAGTAGCAGTTGAGTTGAAAAGGAAATACTTCATTTGCACATTTCCACACTACCCTTTGTCCCTGTGCCTTGTCTTCAGTGCCTTGTTCATTGCTAAGTCTTGTTCACTGTGCGTATCCTCAGAATGGTCTTATAAATGTTTGCCAATCCATGTGGTACAGTCCAAGCCACAAAGAAATCAGACCATGGGTGATTATTCAATCATTTTTTTGCATTTTTTTTTTTTGTCCGGGGCTGGGTTTGAACCCACCACCTCTGGCATATGGGACCGGTGCCCTACCCTTTTGAGCCACAGGTGCCGCCCTATTTAATCATTTTTGAGTACTGTTTTGCATTTCTAATACTTGGACCTTGGTAATTAGAAATAGAATAAAATACATATTCTTCTTAGCAAAGTATCTCAAGAATGGAAGAAAAAGTATCCAATCTACTCAGTCTTACTATGAAACCAATTTATAGCGTTCTTATGAAAGCTATAGCCCAGTTATACCCCAAGAAGAAGGGAAAGGGGGAGAGGGAGGGGAAGGGAGGGGGGAGGATGGGTGGAGGGAGAGTAATTGGTGGGACCACACCTACAGTTGCATCTTACAAGGGTACATGTGAAACTTACTAGGTATGGAATATAAATGTCTTAACACAATAACTAAGAAAATGCCGCAAAGGCTATGTTAACCAGTTTGATGAAAATATTTCAAATTGTATATAAACCCAGCACTTTGTACCCCATGATTGCATTAATGTACACGGCCATGATTTAATAAAAAAAAAAAAACACCACTACCACACAAATCTCAACCAAAGGGTCATGAACAACTAATCAGTAATATAAGGAAAGATTATGTGGCTTGAACCAGGCATGGCCTACCCTAAGATATTAGTGGAAAAAATTTTACAGACCATTTAACACTCTGTATTTCCACTAGTGAAAGACAGAGATCAGTTAATTAAACTACAGCTGTGAACTAAAATTTAATGTAAGTGAAAAAATGTGATTTTAGATTTTTTAAATATATATTTTCTTATGAAGATTCAAAAAAGAAAGAAATGGAATAAAATACTATGGCCTGAAAATTCTTATCCCCAAATAAAATTATAATATTTTTCATTACATTCTCACTTTGCCTCAATTCTCTTTCACACACATATGCTTTGTTACTATTTTTTTTCCCCCAGATACATTCTGGATCTTCATGATATCTCATTCTGTTTTTTAACATACTTTCCATAAACTAATCAAATATGTACCACTTCTCAATTTTCTTCGAGAAACGTCTTATAGTTCCTCACAGGTACGTAACAGTTTTTTTCCTACGAATGTGATGAGGATATCTCCATTTCTTTTTATTAGGTGCTAGTGAAGTGAACACACCGTGGCTCCTTTGCATCACGGGTAGAGGGTGCCTTATCCTTTAAGGGCCCCAGCTGGACACCGCGTAATGCTGCTATTTCAGAGCGTGGTGCTCGAAGCGGCCATGGTGTACATTTAGTTATTCCTCCTGATCTACGTGCAGCTAATTCCTCTGTGAGGATTCATCCCCAAGTAGCTTGACTGGTGGCTTTGCTGTTGTTTATCTGGGCCTTTGTGAGGCACATGCCACTTTCATTTCAGAGGAACTGTGCTCCTGCTAATCCTCAGCGCTGGAGCTGTGCGTTGTCAAGTAGCTGTGAGGGGCACTGATTATCAGAAATTACAGGGGATTCAGCTTGTATTCATGTGCTGCTATTCCCGTGAGTTAATAGTTATTTTCTTCTTTCTCTTTTTTAAAAGAATAAGCACAACAGAACAACAAGGTGATTTATGAGATATGACATATTTATGTTCTCTGCTTCTAATTTTCATTGTGATTCATGTTGTTTCCAGACTGATATTTTTGTCACTGCTGCTGTGAGAAGGGAAAACATGACTGGAGAATATTACTTATGCATTGGTGGTCTGCAGTAATATTGCTGCTACCTGGGTTATCAGGGATTAAAAAATAAAACCCAAATATAAGCTGTACCCGTGTATGAAGGAGAAACCCTGAGGCTAGGCATGGAAATCTATCAACACTACTAACAATAATCATTCTTTACAAGCCTAGAGAGCTTTATATTTTAAAGCATTTCTGAAAACCTAATTTCATTTCAGTCTCTCATTAGCCTTGTTAAAGTTGGTAAGTATTATCCAGATTTTAACTAGTAAGAAAACTAAAGCTTGCTGAGGTTCAGTGGCTGACTCACTTCACAGTGCAGATTTCAGGGGAAGTCTCACTGTGCTCTCTCTCTCTCTTTTTTTTTTTTTGGACATAGAGTCTCACTATGTCATTCTCAGTAGAGTGCCAGGGCATCACAGCTCACAGCAACCTCAAACTCTTGGGCTTAAGTGATTTTCTTCCCTCAGCCTCCCAAGTAGCTGGGACTACAAGTGCCTGCCACAATCTCTGGCTATTTTTTTGTTGTAGTTTCATTGTTGTTTAGCAGGCCTGGGTCGGGTGCAAACCTGCCAGTCCCAGTGTATGTGGCTGGAGCCCTAACCACTGAGCTATGGGCGCCAAGCCCTCACTGTGTTCTCTTGAAACACAAGTCTCTAAGAACCAGAACCTCCAAGTACCTTTTTGTCATAAGTCAAAAGTTTTTATGTATCATTTTATAATGACTGATCTAGAAGCAGATATTTTCCTAATAAATTATCAGCTTTCATTTTCACCTGTTGTATGACTTTATAGGAAGCTCCAAAAATGACTCCAATATTAGGACAGGAAAGTGTTGTTGGGGGTCTTTTCTGATAGACCCCAGACTGGGACTCGAGATGCTTTACTGAGGAAGGATGGACAGAGAATGCTGGGAGGAGGAGGGCACCACCTTTCATTTCTTTAAAGTACAAGGTGGTGAAGTGTAGAGCAGGAAACAACAGCCAATAGGGAAGGATCAATTTAAAATCTGATCAAGAGCTTTAAATCAGTGTAAAAAAGAACCTGGAGTGCCATTGTTTCCACCGCAGTGACACAGACAATTGCAGGCTGTTGTCCCTATCTGGGACTAGCGATTGGGTAAAACTAATGGAAATTATTTATTGCATCTTCATCTTATACCTAACATATTGCAAATTTGGAAATTTATGCAGCAGAAATTAATAGTTGGGTGATGGTTTACATACAAGATTTAAGAGAAAGAAAAATATTAATTTATTTAAATTGACAAATATTAATTCCTTTCTAATACCTATGAACCTCTGGGCCCATATCCTGCAATATCAGGCAGGTTGAATATCCATGACGTTCTGTCAGTTGGCTGTGTCTGACCATAGAGATTTGCGGAATCCCAGGAATCCTAAGAGAGAGGATCTAAACTTCTCTGTGGAGTGGCCCGTAGGCTGTAGAATGACTCCAGTTCAAAAGAGATATTAGAAGAAGCTTCAACATTTATTGCTGAGTACTAACATCTTTGCACACTACCTCAACCCCTGCTGCCAAGACCTTGGCTATAAGTAAAGTAAAGAACACTCGACTCCACAAACTTGGATGAGAAAAGTAGCCATTGCAAGGTAACAGTCTGAGGCAGCATTCGTAGGTGAAGATCATTCTTAGACTTCTTTTATGCCCATAATACAGAGTCGTGCATTCTCCCCAGTGAGGTTCTGCTCCTTCATCTGACCACCTCCTCCGTGTTGTGTGGGGTGTCACACTGAAGGACTGCAAGTGGATTGCACTATTTTGGTAGAGAAAGTATAGCCAGGAAAATAAACCCTCTTCAAAAAAAAAAAAAAAAAAGGTCGTGATTGGTAAAAGCAGATACCAAAGATTTTTTATATTCACCTTTGTCTATAGAAAGACTTACATGTCTGTATTGGTTAAATGGCACTGATACTGCATATACTTCAAGAACGGAAGCTGCAAAGACCCTGCCCGCTGTAGGTTGAATGCACCTGCCTTCTTTTGTGGGCTCTTGATGAGAAGTGCCTGTACACTACCTCCTCTGGCCACACAAGGAAATGAGGTAATTAAAGGAGTGATGGATGGTGCGCTAAAGTTTAAACGTTTTCGGAGGACCTATCTTATTAACACTTTAAAACAAGTGAGCATAATATAATTAATTTTGATTAATTCATTTGCTCTTAATATAGCTTTTAATTTGTAATTCTACGTGAATTACAATGTAATTTGGCATTAATTATACTAAATTGACTATAAGTCAGCCAATCACAATGGGAAATTACTCACAGCTGAAACTAAAACAGAACCTCTCCATCCAGAAAGGGTGACGCTCCCTTAGCAAGCAGATACACTTTAGGGCAGGGGTCCTCAAACTTTTTAAACAGGGGGCCAGTTCACTATCCCTCAGACCATTGGAGTGCCAGACTGAGGGCCCCTGGACGAGTCGGCTGCTAAGCAGGACAGGCAGCGGCGGCAGAAACACCCGGCGGGCTGGATAAATGTCCTAGGCGGGCTGCATGTCACTGGCGGGCCGTAGTTTGAGGACGCCTGCTTTAGGGTTTGGCTGTGAGAGTGACGCTGGACCTGCTGAGGGCCGTGCTCAACTCCTTATTCTGCCCACTGCTGGGGCTGTGTGCTTTTTGGAGGGAAGCCCCATATAAATCCAATGAAGGGTAAATGATAAAGTAAACAAAGGGCGATTTATCAGGTTCTCCAGGTCCTGTGAAGAATCTCTTGCTCTTCTTGTCTCATGTTATGATGTAGGCTGTGTGGTGTTTAGCGTGATTAATTCTACACCCCTTGGATTCTGGGAGTTCAGATAGGCATTTACTCCAGTGGGCCCGCTGTTCGTCTTCATGCTCTGTGAAACAGCCAGGAAATCCTGTTTGAAACCCCGTGTGTAGTCAGTGTCCTGAAACCACTCGTATTTGACCTATACACAAACTGCCTTCTGGGCAGAAGGAATTCATGCCTTAGAAAGGCAACACCACACGCAGAGAACTAAACCCCCAGGAGATGAGGGAGCATGTGTCATCCATTGATAAAAGCTTGCTGGAGGTGCCTGTGAGCACACAAGTCAAGTAACCCACTGAAGAATACAGTGCTGGAGAAAGTGAGGAGAGAAGGATGGATTTGGAAAATTCATGCGTTTGAAACATTTGCCAGATAGCTTCCTCTGAGACTTATCTTCTGAAAAACAAAGTAAAAGCTTTGAGATGTTACGAAATTCAAATGAAACATTTGGCGCTATTCCGCTTAATGTCTGTTTACATGTAGGTAGAACTGTGTGAATTCTGTACATAATACTGGGTACACCGGTGAAGAGCAATTGGTTTTTTACTTGGTTAATTATATACCCCTGCCTCATTCTAACACATACCTAGCAAATAAAATGGCCTAAGTTGTATGTAAAAATTGTAAGTAAAGGGCGGCACCTGTGGCTCAAAGGAGTAGGGTGCCAGCCCCATATGCCAGAGGTGGCTGGTTCAAACCCAGCCCTGGTAAAAAAAAAAAAAAAAAAAACCTGCAAAAATTGTAAGTAAAATAGTTCAAAACTACTCAGCATCCTGAGCCAGCAACCACCCTCTCCTCTGTCACACACATGCAGGTTTGGTTCACACCATATACACATTTGCAGGGAGACACATACTCAGAAACACACATTAGATGCCTATTAATTTTTGCAGCTAACAGGCTGTCCTTTGTTTTGTAGTACTGACCTAAAAAAAATGATACTTTCACGATTACCTGCTTGATCTCAACATTAAAGAAGAAAATAGAAGGTAGAAGCTTATTTTTCTCCACTCCAAGTGTATATTCCATTCATCACTGACCTTTTTAAGGATGTTAATGTCTTTATTTGTTAACAAAAGCAGCTGTTGGGCGGCGCCTGTGGCTCAGTGAGCAGGGCACCGGCCCTATGTACTGAGGGTGGTGGGTTCGAACCTGGCCCTGGCCAAACTACAATAAAAAAATAGCCAGATGTTCTGGAGGGCGCGTGGGAGGCTGAGGCAAGAGAATCTCCTAAGCCCAGGAGTTGGAGGTTGCTGTGAGCTGTGACAGCACAGCACTCTACCAAGGGCGGCAAAGTGAGACTCTGTCTCTAAAAAAAAAAAAAGCAGCTGTTACAAATGCAGCTTTATATGCTTCAGTTTTCTCCAGATCCTTTTCATGCCAAATTTAGCCAGTCTATCCAAAATTTTTCATTTCTTTTACCCAGATATTCATTCTGGTGTCAACATTGGGTTGCTGGGTTCCAGCCTTATCCCACCACCTGTGGTTCCCAGTAAACGATGTAGCATCAGGTTCTTAGCCAGAAGGACCCCTGTTATCTCTGAGCTCTTGATGTTCTTAGAGAACAGTAAGGATTTGGGGCAGAGGAACTAATACTGAAGTAAACAGAACAGTGGGGCTAAGAGCAAACGTTTACAGGGTGTTCCTGCCCTGGGTTTCATCTTATCATTTAGAAAGCCAGCGCAATAAATGGATCTGCTAATCAAACAGCACTGAGAGGTTAGGTCATTGGAAGCCTTTTTAGTCATTTGTGCTTTTCAAGAGTGAATTTGTTAGAATTATGCTGAATACCCACTTAAAGCCTCAGCTGATAACCCTACCTGTGTTTTATAACTCTGCACTGTCAGAACTCATAATAAGTCAAACATTCTTTCAGTGGCGCTCATAAGGGAGGGGGAAAAAACCCCACAAATTTAAGAGTAATTTCAGATTGTAAATGAAAAGGAGAGGCACGACTGTTCATTTGCACCAATCATGCCTTCCTTTCATCTGCTCTGATTAGGCCTGGTGCGGTTTCATCAGACTCCTCCATCACGGAGCTGTCACTCCAGCCGTCTGTTGATTGAAAACAATCAAGGCTCTGATGGCACAATTATTCTGACCCTTTAACTAGAGGCTGCTGTGATAATGAAAGGTTGATTATGATAGTTTGTGCCTCTTTCAGTTTGCCAAGAAGGTTAATTTGGGCATCAGACGGATGTTTAATGGGCGCTTGCTGGCTACACCGAGGTAAATGAGAACGTGCAGCCTTGGATATTGCACGGATATAGTTTGGCTGTCAATCATTGTCATTTGGAGTTTGTGCCTCACACTCTGGAAATCACATTTTATTTTTTCCTTGGGATTTAATTTATTCTGTGCCCCGAGGAAGTTCTTTCACTCAGTGACCTTCACAGCAGCTTTCTCTGCCTTTTTTTTTCTTTTTTCAAATGGAGCTCAAAGGCACAACACATCTAGAAGAGTATTTTTCTTTCATTTTCACTTAAAAATGGAAACTTTAAAAATCCATCCTTATCACTGCCTTCCAATAGAGCAAATGTTTCCATTCTGATTGTGCAGTGAGGAAGTATAAACGACAGGGATACTTTGGCCAGTTTGCTAATGCAGCAGCTCACATGGTGGTTCCACAGTTTCTTACACCAGCCAGCAAATGCAGTGCGTTCAGAATGGGCACATACGCGGGACTGAGGCTCCATTCTCCTTTCTCTCACTAGCATGGCTCACGACAGTTTGCTGAATTCCTACTTCCAAGCACAGTGTCTTACACCTTTCCCCTCCTCGTTGATTAACGTAAGGGGGGGTTGAGGGAGGGAGACAGATATTTGTCTGTAGAAGCACTAAGGTTATTAAAAATTGCAGATTTCAATTTGTTATAAATCCAGCACCTGATCTTGTAGCTGTTTGAAGAATAAGGGTAAAAACGATGCAGCCATCAAATAATGCTGGTGTTTGCAGTGTGCAGCTCACATTGCAATGAGCTGTGCGCCTCTGTTGTGCATACCTTTTAAAAAGAAAAATAGAAGAAATAAAGGTTTATTCTGGACCCAGTGGTCCCATATATTAGGTGCCCAAGAGCTCGAGTCACTGTTTTGGTTTTTTGATTGTGTTGTCTTCTTTCCACCCCGGCATATTTGCATCTCAGCAGCCTATTTCTACCTACCCTGGGACATTTTTTTTTTTCACATGCCAATTGTAAAACAATTAAGTCTATAGATATTAAAGTGACAGCACCATAATGATTATAATTTTATTTCAAGTGCTCTATTTTCACATTATTTCTTTCTTTAAAAAAAGCTATTTGTTTTTGAATAGTAAAGAGAGTCATTAGGTGATAATTCAGTCTCACCTGAAGAGGTTCTAAAAATGAATTAAGTCCTTGAATCCGGTTGCTGTTTTAATGCAGCCCTTATTTAATAAACAGTGCTGTTTAAAATGTTTATTTTAAAAGACATGGGAATAGGAATGTGTATATATGGTCTTGCCAGATTCCTCAACGTGCTAGACCACAAATGATTATTCTTGTTTCACTCTATGGGCAGCGTGGATAAGATGGCCTCAGGGATGCTTCATAAAATTATCTATTAGTTATGTCTTGGTTTTGTTTAAGAGATGGGAATTTAGAAAAAGGTAATTAGGGGAGAAATATGTCAGTTAATTAATGGTTTTCTGGCATTTAAAAAAAGTAGCATGAAGGGTCATTTTAAGATTAACTCTGGAATCTGTGATAATAAGTAATTATGTATTTTATAGATTCTTTATGTTTGGCAGTTAATAGGATCCAAACAAAGGCTATTTCTCTTAAAGGAAGGATAACTAATATTTCCAGTTGTTTTTAGTTGAAGCCTGTCCGGGTTCCAGCCTCCCCAGTGAATCTATGTAACCTTTAGAGCTGACAGGGGAAGGCGTGTCTGTGACACAGAGGACTGTGTCTGTGTCCCTACAAGCCATTCCTCCATGCCCACCACCGGCAAGCTCTCTTGCTGACTCAGTCCTGCGATGCTGTGTCCCCTCAAGCATCTGGGGCTTCACTGGCCTGTGCTGGGGCTTCTCCTGCTCCCAAGCTGGGCCTGGTAAAGGGCCCAGTTTCTCTTTCCTCTTCAGTGCTTCCATCACCGCCTTCAGAGGGCCTCTTGCTCTTCCTCCTCAGATCTGCGATTTCTCCAGATTGGGAAGAGAATTCTGTAATGAGAATTCACCACACACTAGCAGATTCTCACTGCGGCTAAAGCGCCAGCCTTTCCTCACACATCTCACAGATTAGCCTTCACTTGTTCCTTCATCTACGCCGTCCCTCACAAGCCTTCTGAGACCCTCACCCTGCTGATTCTGGCCCCATTTCTCTTCCTTGCACACTTGCTGCAGGCCTGGCTCTCCAGGCCTGGCTCTCCAGGCCACTCCCCCCACACAAACTCGGCCCCATCCCTCTCTGGGCTCACTGGTTTCCTACAGGCTCGATTTCTGTTTTGAGATTCCTCTAACATTTACATGTTTTTCCTTTCCTATCCCCAAACCTTTTTATATGACTGCTTAGATACTGGCCTAAATCTCCTTTGAAATTTCTACCTGGGTAAAGAAATTTACGGTAATTGTGGTGAAGAGTGCATCTTCTTTGATAAAGATAGCCAGTAGTTTTTCAGCCTGTTTTAGCTCGTGGCACACTTGAACCTATAGTTAAACTTCCATGGCACACTTAAATTATGTTGATTTAAAAAAAAGAGTAAAAAAAGAATATACTTACTGTGCTTTAAACTTTCAAAAACAATTAATGATCTTTAAAAATTTTCTTGGCGCAGCACGGCCACTGCTCTAGATTATCTAAATGTTATAGTTTACCAAATCCTTTCAGATGTTATCTCATTCAGTCCTCTGTAGAACCCCATGAAATAGGGAATATCATAGTCATTTTACAGATGATGAAACTGAGTATCAGTGTGTTTGTTTTTCCTAAATGCACAAATACATTAAGTTACAGAAATGGGTCTTTTGACATCAATTTCCTGTGCACTTATACGTCACATTTTCCTCTATGGGGATGTACAAGTTATTGGTAGAAAAAAGCATCAGGATTTCTCTGGCCATTTCAGCTGACTTCACTGTGGTATTACATCCTTCCTCATCATAGGCTATAACTAGAAAACAGTTGAAGTGGGAGATTGTGTGATCCACGTAGGGTCACTTTAGTTGGCAAAGGGATACTGAAAGGTTTTCTTCTGCTGACTAAATTTATTTTCTCTTATTTTCCTTTGTT
>NW_003852527.1:4307793-4309305 GCF_000181295.1 Otolemur garnettii | reverse complement strand
AAAAGTTCTGTATATATCAGATATGGGAATGGTATAAAGACAGTTCAGAGGTAAAATTTATGTGGATAGTTTATTAAATATTTGCATTTATGCATAAGATCTCATTTCATTCTGGGATTCTAAATAATGCTTTGAAGTAGTTGCCTTGCAAATTTGAAATATGTGTTCTTTGGCTGAGATTATTTTATTTTTACAAGAGATGTTACCTGTTAGGTTGGATAATGTAGTCTCATCAAAGTATTCCCTGGAAGAAAAAGACCATGACATAGCTCAGTTCTCTGCACGTGGGCCTGTGTATGCCCATATGTGTGCCTTCACACTCACACACACATGCAAATAATCCTGCTCAGTACAGATTACAGATTTAAAGATAAAATTGTCACTTTGTTTTTCTGAAAAGAGGTTTATAAAAACTGTCCAATAGAGACCTGTGACTTGAATACTAGACACAACAATTACTTTTGGTTACTTCTCTCACCTCTAGGAATTTTAGAGGATTCTATTTTTAGAGATTTTTGGTAGATCCACCGGTGACACATATCCTGGAGGTAGAAGAGACTCTGTCATTCATTTTATATAAGAGAAGCTGAATGACTGGTCCAACTTCAGCCACATTTTCATGTTGTTCTGTTTTAAAGATCAGCTCAAAATTGGTAGCCAAATCTCACAAGTAGAAAGGATATCACAGTATACTAACCCCACCTCTTGTCCTACCTTGACTTTCTCTTCATCTATCTACAGTTTACCTCCTTGTCATAAGACTGAGCCAAATAACTGGAATTTACAAGTGGCAGGCCGCAGGGGAATGTTCATTGTAGTTTCCCCAGTTCTCTGTTTATTCTCCTTTATGGGAGAGAGACATCTTCAGTCTGAAGGGCTTTTTGCTTTTGGAGTTCTGCAGTATGTACTTCTAAGGATATGTATGAAGAGCACAGATCTTAGGCACAAATCTTATGCAAGAGGTGGAAGTAAGAATACTTACCAATCTCCCAACTTCAAGAAGTTTTAATGAATAATGGAAGAGTATTTGTTTTTATCATATCTGCTAAGCTAAATATTCTTTTAATTATCAGTCATGCTTTTTTCTGACAGTAAATGAGCCTGGGCCCTCCTCAGATTTGATTTCATTGAAATATATTTCAATACAGGGGAAAATAGCCTTTGCATGTTATGTAAGTCTGTAGTCAGCTATAATGGTTAATATGCAACCTCCCTTGAAAAATCTGTCTTACAAGAAAAATGTTGACATGATTTTAATTATAGCACTCGAGTGAGCAATGTTATGATTTTTTTTTATTGAATGGTAACTATGTACAATAATGCACTTTGGGGGTACAGTGTGGGGTTTTCACACACAATCCAAAACACTTCCATCAAACTGGTTAGCCTTCATGTCATTTTCTTAGTTATTGTTTTAAAATGTTCACATTCTACTATTAGAAAGATTCACTTGTACCCTTATAAGATAAACCTCAGAAGTGATCCCTCCAATCTCCCTCCCTCCACCCATTC
>NW_003852527.1:4305977-4307460 GCF_000181295.1 Otolemur garnettii | reverse complement strand
AGAAGAACATTTTCCAGCTCCATCCATGTGAACATGAAGGACATAAAGTCTCCATCTTTCTTTATGGCTGCATAGTATTCCATGGTGTACATGTACCACAGTTTGTTAATCCATTTGTGGATCGATGGGCACTTGGGCTTCTTCCATGACAGTGTTATGATTTTTAATACTCCTCCATGGTAACATTTTCATTGTTCTGATGGAGGAAAATGCCCTGATCCTATGTCGCTTGTTTCTGATGTTTCTGGATTTTATGGGAGTGTTGTCTTTTTGAACTGAAATATTTCATTTGATCTTAAAGAAGAGAATGTGACTATATGATTAGGTTGCATTTATTTATTTACTTACTTCATTTTCTTTCATTTTATTTATTTTTTTTGAGACAGAGTCTCAAGCTGTCATCCTGAGTAGAGTGCCATGGTGTCACAGCTCACAGCAACCTCAAACTCTTGGGCGTAAGCAATTCTCTTGCCTCAGCCTCCCAAGTAGCTGGAACTACAGGCACCTACCAAATGCCTGGCTATCTCTTTTTGTTGTTGCAGTTGTTGGTGTTGTTTTAGCAGGCCCAGGCTGGGTTTGAACCCACCAGCCACGGTCTATGTGGCTGGCACCCTATCTACTGAGCAACAGGTGCCACCTGGTTGCATTTACTTATTAATGTATGCTTTAATTTCTATGACAGTCATTATTCTGGCATTATGACATATAATGACATTATATGTCATTATTTGGACCTTACATGACTCACATTAAAGGCTCACTTCTGTGTAGTGAATGGCAAATTTCAACACCTGCTCACTTGTATTAAGGAAACTTTCCATATTTTTAATCTAAAGAAATTGTATGTAATATTAAAAGGGCAACATGCTAAAGTTTTACATTTATTAGAATTTAGGGGATTATAAAATACACATAAAATTATATACTTTAATAGATAACACTCATGGAACTTCCGTTTGAGGATGTGGAGCAGAAGATAGAGAATGCTCCATACTCAGAAAGATTCTATGAAGACATGTTTCCCTGGCTTCCTACTCCCTGTTGCCCGAGAACTCTGTAACACGTCTGGCTCTTTTGGTGGAGGTTGCAGAAAGTCAGTTAGTGGTGAATGTGCTCCTGTACATTTCCTTTGTCTCTTTCTGAATTTGCAGAAGCGGGAAATTTATTATGCTGCCTTTCAGGCCTTGGGGGGAACTGATGCTCTAGGGTATCTCAATGGGATCACAAGACTGCAGAGCATATGGACACTTCTGTCTTCACAGCATGGGCTCCTGCAGAAGGGATGGCTCACCGTATACCTTCAGCAGAGCTGCCTGCAACCAGATTTTCAATCGGAGAATAATAATAGCTGCCCAGCAAAGGGGCAGAATAAGGCTGTGAGCAAAAATTCCAGTCACAACTTACTCAGCTCTGACTGACAAATTCTGTGATAAGAACTTCAGTGAAAAAGAATTATTTGGCTCAGTGCCCATGCTCAGTGGTT
>NW_003852527.1:4302797-4305534 GCF_000181295.1 Otolemur garnettii | reverse complement strand
AGTCTCACTATGTTGCCCAGGCTGGCCTCATACTGCTGGGTGCAAGCAATTCTCCCTTCTCAGCCTCCCAAGTAGCAGGGATAATCGATGTGCCACTGTGCTTTGCTTGAAACTGCTTTTTAAGAGCATATGTGTGTGTTAGTATAAACACACATATAAATGTATACATGTATATAGGTATCGCATACATATACATGTATATGTACACATTCATAAATGTTTGCAAGATATAGACAGCTCTATGGAAGAGTCATTGATGTTCATTTTTGGATTTAAGATGGCTTCCTATTTAGTATTTCTGAAAATCTGTGAGAATAAGATTTTTTATTTTAGCATTGCGTTGGGGTCACATTATATAGTAGACACATATGTGGACATATACAAGCAGGGTTAGACTTCAAAATCTACTTTTTTAAAAGGACCAGGAATTTTAGATTTCAAAACAGCAGCTTCTAGCTATGTTTGACATGAAGAGTTAAAGGAATTTGGCTCACATGCTGAGGACTTGACAATGTTGGACATACAACATTTGTTCATAGAATTGATGTATTTCTGAAGTACATCTAAGAAAATTACAAATTTTAGTCGAACCAGAACATTTGTAGAAATTAGGATTATTATACTATTATATGTAAGTGTATATAGGTCACATATCACACTGTGTAGAATGGCAATCAGTGGGGCTAGGCTGAGAAAACTAGAGAGGGGTTATCTTTTCCATGTATTTTTGAGTCAGGTTTACATAAGAAGGAACAGCCCAGAATTAAAATACATATTCTCATAAAAAGTCAAGCAATAATTGAAAACTTAAGACCTATCTGAAGACCTATCCATTCTTTTAAATACTTGTTTTCTAATTGGAAATGCTTTAATTGGTACCGCTAAATAAATGCCCTTTATTTCTAAAGTAAATCCATAAATGAGACTCATTGAAAAATATTATCAATGTATCTTGAAGAAAAGCTTACTTATTTTGAAAACAGATTTTACTTTTCTAATTGAGAGTACAGAACTTATGTTTGGATTCAAGTGTTATTTGTTTGGATTTTACCTTAAGATAATTATTGATGGGAAAAAGAATGACAAGGTGATATCATAGAAAAATATATCATACAATTTAAAAACTGTGTTTCTAATTCTCGTTTTGCTGCTAATTAGTTGCATAACTGGGGTTAAGTCAGTTAACTTGTCTCTATTTGTTTCCATTTGTAAAATTGCGATGCTTGAGCCAAATGGACTCCAAAGTTTCTTCTTGCCCAAACCTTTGATTATTTATTTGAAGGCTTAAAAGACCTCAGTGCTCATTGCATTGCCAAGAATCTCACATAGAGGTGGCCAGCACCAAGGATGTGAGGGAGGAAAACAGTGTTTATCTAAGTCCAGGGCATTACACGCTGCAGTGTGGAGTTTGAAAGCTTGTAAAAGCTTTATAGGAAAACCATAAAGATGAGAGAATAAAATAGGAAACTGAAGCCCTGTGATAGATAAGTAAATATATAAAGAAATAAAAGAATTGATTTCATTCACTCGAGAAATATGAGAAATAGCCTAATCATAATTGTAAAGAATTTTTTATTTATGTGCCAAATACGGACAGCCAACTGTGGGCTAGGTACTGTTCTTACCAAGATCTGAGGATCAGAAGAGTTGAAGTTGGGTTAAGCTGTAGCTCATGCTCCTTTTAGGAAGGAACAATTCTCCATTATGGGCAGATGAATTGGGTCAGACTGGGAGCCTGGGAGATCTCCTGTATTACTTGGAGGTGAAGGTCAAGGCTGACCATATTTCAGATGGTTTAGGAAATCGCTCCCCAATGACCCTGGTTCCTAAACACTTTGTAGTTCCTCCCAAACTGAATCTGTAATTTCATTTCCACTCTTGCTGGCTTTGTCAGCAAGACAATGGTGACAATGAAAGACAATGTTTTGGCTGCATATTCTGCGTTCTTCCCCATTAAATACTAGAATTTGGGATGATAGGGATATAGGTATGCCAAAATAAGTAAGATAGAATAGGGGATTTCAGGCTCCTCTGAGTTATGCTTTCTGAGTGAAATGTCATTATTTTAAAGGCCACTAGCTCCCAGAAAAACCTTATTCAAGCCTCAGCACCAAAATACACTACAAAGCTGTCATCTTTGGGTTCTATGATGTCCCAATGATGAATCAGCCTTCTGCTTACTGCAGTCACTAACCCCCTTGCATGGGCTCCAGGATGCCCCCCACCACCTTGCCCTTAATTTAGCATGACAGTGAATAGTGCTCTGGTGAGGCTCACAGCATGGAAGTGATTTTGAAGCAGCCTATTGTTTTGAATTTTCTCTCCCATTTCTTTCATTATTTGAATAAACAAGAGTTATTGATGGTTTTAGTAGTTTCTCTTCTTTACATTTTTATGAGAGTAAAAACAAAGCACAGTAACACTTTTACATTTATTCATTTATTATTGCAACAGCAAAAGTACAGAGTGTTTATGTGATTTTAATGTTATCAGCCATTGATTTATAAACCTCATAGAACCAGGGTCTCAAAACATGTTATCTTACCCATAATATTAAGCTGATTAAGCATCTTATGTCTTAATGATAGGATTATGTAGACCTTATTTAATTCATACCTTCTTAAATGTTTAACATTCAATGTTTAACCTAATGTTAAACAATAGGTTTAATTTACTCTAATAAGGCAGCAATTTTCCATGCCTTGGGTGTCCATCCTGCAGCCCACAGGCCTCATGC
>NW_003852527.1:4299460-4302630 GCF_000181295.1 Otolemur garnettii | reverse complement strand
GGACCTAAATTCTGACAGCATGGTATGAGAATTCTGTTTCACAAATGGAAATGTCTAAAAGCTTCCTACTGAAAGTGTGATCCTTGGCCATATGCATCACCTAGGTCTTATAAAGGATTTGTTCTGTAAAATTTGGGTTCAGTACAAGGTCTTCACTCAAGGATCCAGAAGGCCACATGGCTGCAGGTTCTGCACCCCTGATGGGAGCTTGTTACAAAGGCAGACCCCAGTCCTCCCCTTTCATACCTATTGAATCAGAGCCTAAATTTAGACTAGAAGCCCCAGTTAACTCATGTACATGTACAGTGTGAAGGTGGTAGCAGGGTGCAAAGTACATTCACCTTTGATGTGGAAAAAAGATAAACCAAACAAGTATGAAGGATTTGTTTCATCTGAAATAAGTGTAAAAATTATATGAAGTTTGTGAGAAATTAAACCCTATTTAAAATGAGCAAAAGATGAACTGAAACTTTTCAAAAGAAGACTAATAGCCAGTAAACATGAAAAAATGCTCAATATCACTAATTATCAGAGAAATCCAAGTTAAAACCACAATGAGTTATCATCTAATCCCATTTAGAATGGCTTTTATCAAAAAGTCCCCAAACATTAGATGCCGGCTTAGATGTAGAGAGAAAGGAACACTTACACACCGTTGGTGGGACTGCCAACTAGTACAACCTCGGAAAATAGTATGAGGATTCCTCAGGAACTAAAAGTAGATCCAGCAATTCCATTATGGTGTTTGGACCCAAAGGAAAAACAGTCATTTTATCAAAAAGACACTTGTGCTAGAATTGCAGAACAATTTATAATCACAAAGATGTGGAATCAACCCTAGTTCTCATCAATTCATGAGTGGATTAATAAAAAATGTGGTATATGTATACCACGGAGAACTACTTAGCCATAAAAAATTGAGTTAATACCTTTTGCAACAATCTGGATGGAACTGGAGACCATTCTTCTAAGTATCACAAGAATGAAAAACAGACACCACACGTACTCACTATTAAATTGGAACTACCAGATCACCACTCATGTGCACAGATGGAAGTGAAACTCGCAGGTGGGGTGGGGGCGGGGCAATGGGTGAAATCATACCTAACAGGTATAATGTACACAGTGTGATGGGCACAGTTTGACTCAGGCAGTACAGTAGCAATCCATGTAACCAAAACATTTATACCCAGTAATACTCTGAAATTTTAAAAAATGCTACATACCACAAAATTAACAAAAAAAGAAATATTGGAAAGAAGGTAAAAATTTTCTCAGAAAACACAAACTATATGCACGAAATATTCCTGTAATGCACAGTATGTGGGAAAATTAAACCTGGAAAGCATAGTGATGCATCTGACATGGGGTGACGGTAGACAGAAAGCCAGAAGTTAATCAGTAACAGATCACAGTGGTCACTGCTTTCATTGGCTGCTTGATTCCTTAGAGATTTCTTTAAAAGCAGGGCTTGGTTAGGGCTTGTGTATCTTTCATGCAGTCAGTGACCTGTTTGCTAGAAAGATAAAGATATACCAGAGAGGGTTTGAGATGGGCTAGAAGATTGATTGTGGCATAGGGAGAACTGATTTATGAGGAGAGAGAAAAATAATTAAATGGGCAGCACTATGCTATAAAAAGAGGCTATGGAGACACAGATATTTATCTAATGTTTCCCCAGTGCTGTCTCCTGTACTATCTGTGTGAGGATGCAGAACTGTAGGGGTGTAAGGATGCCAAGAAATTGGTTACTGAGCAAAGCAGTAGCAGCTGGAATTACTTGATTAAATCAGGAGCAATATCAAAGATTAAGTTTCAGAAAATTTCACCTGCTACATAAGAAATGACCTTGAGTAAGATGATTTGAACCCTGAGAACTTTTGAAAGCTCTATGGGCTAAAAATGGAAAATCATTTATCAAGCTGTTGTATTGTCTCCCCCCGCCCCAAATAATTGGAACCCATCTCTTGAAACTTCTCAAATAAGGATGGAGAAAATTTAGGCTGCTACATGTGGGAGCTCTCCCCACTTCCAGCAGAGGCTAGATAGGTGATGACAAGTGACATTTTTCTTTTACAATATCTTTGATGATTGCTGATGTTACCATACATGGGTAATTCCCCCCCCTCCTTACATTGGTATCTTATTTAAACAGAAAATACACCATCCAGAAAAGCATCTAGAGCAGAAGTTCTCAACCTTCCTAATGCCGCAATGTATTTTTATTGTTAAAAAGGGTCGCAACCCGTAGGCTGAGAACCGCTGATGTGGAGAGTGCCACTTCTCTGTCCTCCAGTGTCGTCTTCCTTGGCATCTAGTGACAATCTTTTTCATTTCTCATCTCTCTATAATTCATGAAGAGATGAAATTTATAACATCCAAGAAGTGAATTCCCTTCCTTCCTTCACTTCATTCAGGAAGCTAAAAAGACAAGCCCAAAGCACGCCTGGCCTTTTTGGAAGCATTTGTCAAATGGATGCAGAAACTTTGAAATCATTTAATGCCTCAGAGAGCTTAGTGATTCTTTCCACCAGGATGAAAACTCAGCTTGTGTTTGCCGAGGAGCCATGGTCTGAGAACACCCCTTTCCCTTCCCTCAGTAGAGTTTCTTCTTCCCAGTAATATGCTTTATCTGAACAGGAAGCTGAGAACCCCAAGCCAGGGGTCAGAGAGTAAATAAAACTCAACTAATAATATTCTGATTCATGGCTTTTTTTCCTGCTAGTTTCTTCAGAGTCACATTGATAGGAGGTCTAGTTTTTAATGTAGGTGCTGATGAGAATAATTCATGTTAAATATATTGACTGGAGATGCTGGATATATTTCTTTATGCTGATTTGTAGGAAGGTTTGTCAAACTTAATATTAAGTCATATAAAGTAAATTACTTCAGGTGCACCACAAATGGACTGGGGTTTTAATGTTATTTTAATTTTATTATTTATGACGATGTACTTGCTTTAGTTTTAAGATCTGTTTGCCCGTAGCCAAAAGGTTTACCCTTTCCTTCTTGAAAGAGATCTGGAAAGTGAGATAAAAAGGTTAGGATTATATTCTGCTAGTGTGTCCATAATGTAATCTCCTCTATATCCTATTTTTGTGACAATGATTCTAAGATAATGACCAGTGTGCCATGAAAATTTTTAAAGATAATTAATTAAAATTTTTTTT
>NW_003852527.1:4296007-4299326 GCF_000181295.1 Otolemur garnettii | reverse complement strand
TGTACCCCTAATTAAATTATTTTTGAAAGAAGTTCAAAGAAGCACAGTATATTCTTTTTTTTTACTTTTTAAATCAACATAATTTAAGTGTGCCACAGAAGCATAACTATAGGTTCAAGTGTGCCATGAGATTAAAAAAGGTTGAAAAACACTGCTTTAAGAAATTACCAGAATCTTACATCTGCAAGAAACAATAGTCTTCACGGTGAAAACTGATAGAGAGTGAGACCTAACTTTGCAATCTTTGTTTTTCTTCTCTTGCTTCCTGACTGTCTACCTACCAAAAGGGGGCAGGAGAAGAGTCTTTTTTTTTTTTTTTTCCTGAAATCATTTTACTAGTATCTTATCGATTTTCTTTCAAGTATAGCCTGTGGTCTCAGGTGATCACATATTTCCTGACGTTACTCATATCCTTGACACATGGGTTGACGTATTTTACTGTTCTGAGGCTTCCTGGTGGTGAGAAGTACCCAGGCCGCCTATGCAGAGAATTTAAGGGAGCCAGCTGCTTCCCGACAGCGTTTTCCTTCTTTGAGAAGCAGTGATTGTTCATCCCCAATGAGGTCTTAAACCTCCTCGTTGCTTTGTTGCTTTGCATTGTTCCTCACCCCTACAGCATTTCTTGAGTCTTTGAAGTGATAGGGGGAAAAGGGGGTGGGGGAGGATTGGTAAACTCGCCTGATGGGCACACCCCCTGGGGAAGGGCCCAACTACAACTTGGACTCTGCCTGACAAATGCAAACATTGTAACCTAACATTTGCACTGTCATATTAATCTGAAATTTTAACATAAATAAGTAAACAACAATTCCTCACCCAGGTAACAGATATTCCAGCTACCTGTAGAGAAGATTGTTAGTGCGTGTGGGCGGGAGTGCGTGGCCTCCACTCGCCTGGCTGGGTCTTCCTCACCTGTGTCTCCTCTCGCCTCCCGTTGCAGCTGGCGGTGAGGTGGCTGGAGCACAACTGCCACTACCAGCACCTGGACGAGCTCTTGCAGTACATCCGCTTCGGCCTGATGGACGTGGACACTCTGCACACAGTCGCGCTGTCCCACCCGCTCGTCCGAGCGAGCGAGGCCGCGACGGCGCTGGTCAACGAGGCCCTGGAGTACCACCAGAGCATCTACGCGCAGCCCGTCTGGCAGACCTGCAGGACCAAGCCGCGCTTCCAGTCGGACACCCTGTACATCATCGGCGGGAAGAAGCGCGAGGTCTGCAAAGTCCGGGAGCTGCGGTACTTCAACCCGGTGGACCAGGAGAGCGCTCTGATCGCCGCCATCGCCAACTGGAGCGAGCTGGCGCCCATGCCCGTGGGGAGGAGCCACCACTGCGTGGCGGTCATGGGCGACTTTCTGTTTGTGGCAGGGGGGGAAGTTGAGCACGCCAGCGGCCGGACGTGTGCCGTGAGGACTGCCTGCCGCTATGACCCCCGCAGTAACTCCTGGGCCGAGATAGCGCCCATGAAGAACTGCCGGGAGCACTTCGTGCTGGGCGCCATGGATGAGTACCTGTACGCCGTGGGGGGCAGGAACGAGCTGCGCCAGGTGCTGCCCACGGTGGAGCGGTACTGCCCCAAGAAGAACAAGTGGACCTTCGTGCAGTCCTTTGACCGCTCTCTCTCGTGTCATGCCGGCTATGTGGCCGACGGGCTTCTGTGGATATCAGGTAGAACGGGCCTCCTATGTTGGATTTAGCGAAAACGCATTTGTTGTGTGTACATTTAAAAGTTGCGCTTTGGTTCTGTGGCCGTGTGAAATCAAAGATAGAGCCAAGCTTGCCATTTTAGCTAATTAACATTCATTTATTGAGTTACTTGCTCCAGAGAACAATGTAATTGGAAAGAATGGGCCTTTCTGTGACTTTCTGAGACAGTAGTGGAGTAAAAATTCAAGATGGAAATTAATGTTTTTCTACCAAATCTTCTATTGTCAGCTCTTGGTTATTCATGGACTGTATTGTACGAATTGTGGTTTATGGGTCCTGTGCTATTTCTTTCATTAGGAGCCATCTCATTAAAGATAAGGCAGGGAGCGGGGCAGGTGGCTCACACCTGTTATCTCAGCACTCTGGGAGACCCATGTAGGAGGACTGGCTGAGCTCATGGGTTCCAGATCAGCCTGAGCAAGAGCAAGACCCTGTCTCTAAAAATAGCTTGGTGTTGTGGCAGGGCCTATAGTCCCAGCTAATTTGGGAGGCTGAGGCAAGAGGATTGCTTGAGCCCAAGAGTTTGAGGTTGCTGTGAGCTATGGCCCCAGGGCACTCTACCAAGGGTGACAAAGCAAAACTTTGTCTCAAAAAAAAAAAAAAAAATCCTGCAGGAGAAGTAAAAGTCCAGTAAATCCATTTTAGTAGGTGTAGCAATGGGTGTATATCTAGGCAATAGCTGTGCTGTGCATTGAGGGAAAGGCTTTATGTTACTAACAGAAAGGTGTTTTCCTATTACCTGTGCATAGTAGCTACTCATGCCGTCCTAATTCTTCATTCCTATTGACTTTCCCATTCTCACTGATGACTTGGGGGTACTGTTTGAGCTCTATTTCAGTTTACCTCTTGGTTTTTTTTTTTTTTAAACATTTATTGTGGGAAAAGTGGAGTAGTTAGCATAATGGGCCCCATGTAGCTCAAACCCAGATTTCACAGTTGTCTACTCTTTGTCCATCTCGTTTCATCCACACCTCTGCACCCTTCTTGGCTGCCTTTGTGCTTGCCCAGAGGAGTTTTTGAAAATGTTATTAACATCACCGTATCCATCTGTGTTGAGAAAGTCTCGAAGTGTTCTCTTTTGAAAAGGTTTCCTGTCAGGGAAGAAAGTTGCATCCTGTCTCAGTTGGAGGATACACATTTTGTAACCCAGATGGAACTTGTTGGATTTCTGTGTCATTGAGAACAAAGAGGAATAGAAAGGTCAAATAATTAAAATGTTAAGAATAATTTTGAGGCTGGGTATAGTGGCTCACACCTGTAATCCCAGCACTGTGGGAAGCTGAGGTGGGTGGATTCCTTGAGCTCAGGAGTTCAAGACCAGCCTGAGCAAGAATGAGAACCCATCTCTACTAAAAGTAGGAAAAGTAGCTGAGTGTGATGGCGGGCGCCTGTATTCCCAGCTACTTGGAAGACTGAGGCAAAAGGATATCTTGAGCCCAAGAGTTTGAGGTTGCTATGAGCTATGATGACACCATAGCACTCTACCCCAGGCAACAGAGTGAGAAATTCATTAAAAAAAGAAAAAGAGTAATTTGATGTTTCTTGACTTAGAAGAAATAATCACTTTTAAGGATACCTTCAAAGGCTTCTCAGCTTTTGCCAATAATTATCTC
>NW_003852527.1:4275981-4295983 GCF_000181295.1 Otolemur garnettii | reverse complement strand
GGAGATAGTCACAATCTCAGCTTCTCAGCACCTTAATTGTTACCAATTTGCTGATTTTAAGTGACAAAACCTAGCTCACATCAGGGTTTAAGTGCTCAATAAATTAAATTAGGACTAAGTAAGGAAGGGAACAAATGAGGTGAACCCAACAATTACTGGTCCTGGTACCAAATAAACAACAGGAATATGCGTGTCTGTTAGTACATGTAGATTTATTTAGATTAGAACCTCATTTACCTAGTGACTATTCCTTCTTTTTTTTTTAATATAAATATTTCAACAGTGAAGAAAATAACACTCAGGACTATATCCTGTTAGCCTTGCTGTAGTAGTTTCAAAGTGGGCCCCAGGTAAGTCTTTGCTAGTAGACGGAACAGCTCTGCACTTGACTTAGGTAACGAAACAATGATGGATTTATGAAATCAATGCAGCTTATGTTTTCTTCCAATGTACATGCCTTGCATTGATTTAGTTACATATATCGTTAACGTATATATTCCTACCTTTTGCATTACATTTTCTGAATTTTGTGTGAATTTCTCATAACTATTTTATATCTTTGGCTGTAAAACTGTCTTGTAAAAGGATGGTGGTGTTTCCCTTCCATAATCGTACATAGTCTTAAAGATGTGACTACTTAATACCTTCCTCTGGGAGGCCTTTGGAAAGCACAGAAACTCACCTGAGACTGGCTAGATCTATCATCCTGGTATCAAGCTGACTCCCCTTTCACTATGGGTCGGTATGTTTCCGTTTCCATTTTATTAAGTCTATCAACTTATTACAGATCTTACTGCTGTCTCACCTTTTCTCCTACTGTGAAAGGAAAAATATTTTCTTTGTTCTTCTTTTGCCCTAATGTATGCTGCCTGTGTTAACCATACTTAATGAAAACAATCACAATTTTCTCAGGTTTGTTTTTCCCTACTGTGTACTTGAGATGAAAAACTCACTTTGCTGTGTACAGTGCAATACCTTTAATTGGAGAGAAGAGGAAATCGCCAGTGACATTTCTAATACTATCAGTCGTCTGCCTCTTTCCTCAGGCCCAGCTTATAATAAATCAATTGTGAATCTAACCATGAATAGGGAGGGGTGATGAGATTTGCTAATGGGCCCCTTAACGAAAAGACAGGTGTATTCCATCCTGCCTATCTCTGATTTGGACATGTTAACTTGATTTATTGGAGCAGATGAAAATGTTTGAGGCTATTCCTTATCCTTTACCAAATAATCAAGTATTTCCAATTTAATTGACGGGGGATTGGGTCATTGGCATCCTTCTGGTATTTTGCAAGCTTTGCCCAAGGTAGAGGTGGTGTGGATTATAGAATGTGGGTTCAGGGGCTTAATTCTGTTCCTAGAACACAAAACAAATGTTCCTTCAGAGACTCGGCATTTCCAGTGTCTCCCCCCCTCCCTGTACTCCCACCTTTTCTGGGTCTGTTTTGTGATCAGGACATTTTGAAGCCTGTCTGTAGTTTTTAAAATGCAACAAGCAGAGAGAAATTCAGAAAATCCAGATGTGTGAATATGCCCATTAGCATTTAGTTTAAAATATTAGAAATTTCTAATTAGCAATATTAGTCAAATTTCTTAGGTTCCTGTAGCATTTGACATTGTGACCCAGTTCACAAATGTGCCATACCTTTTGATTTGAAATTCACGGTACGGAAATGAAATAAGCATTAAATGTCCTACAGCCATTTTAAAATATATGTTCTCTGTTGTAAGGTATAATTCTCGAGCGGCCAAAATGATTCTTTTTTACTTTGGGAAAATTAATCCTGAGCTCATCTTGAAGAACAACTTACTTTTCTATTTTTATCAAATGGCAGCAAGATAATGAAAGGCTAACCACAAAAGTAGTGTTTTTAAAACTATAAAAATAAGACACGTTTCTGCATTTACTCAGAAGCAGTCTTTAGTGCTTCCTGGATTCTCTTGGTGAATGCTACATTCTCAGTGCTCAGTCACAGATTAATAAAATTAATTCAACACATACACTGCCTGCCCTCTAGGAGCTGACAGTCACAAGAGTTTTCCAGATATTTCATTAATGAAAGAACATTTGTTACAGCTTCTTTAATTTCCTAGAAGTATACTGTAATTTATTGTGTTTAAATGAGGCTTGATGCCCCATTTTAAATAACTTTAATTCATTCAAATCAACAAAAGGACTTTGGTTTTTATAGTATTCATTAACATTGAAACAATGTAAAATTTCATTAACGTTTTTTAAAAATGGCTTAATCTTGCTATATTTGTGCAGATATTTTACTTGCATCTAAAAAATTACATACACAATATTGGGCACCAATAGGCGGGGCAGAGGCTGGGTCAGCGGTCCTCAAACTTTTTAAACAGAGGCCAGTTCATGGTCCCTCAGACTATTGGAGGGCTGGACTGTGGGCCCCGGGACGAGTCGGCTGCTAAGCAGGACAGGCAGTGGCAACAAAAACACCCAGCAGGCTGGATAAATGTCCTAGGCAGGCCACATGTGGCCTGTGGGCCGTAGTGTGAGAGTGCTTGGGCTGGGTTGTGTGGCCGAGATCCCACAGAATACGATCACACACACACCCCCCCAGGAGAAACTTGCTCCACCTCTTACCATGAGGTGCTGAGCAAAGCTCGTAATCTAATTCCTGTTCTGGCCTAGTGCCAGAGTGGTAGAGTAGAGTATAGAACAGTATTTTTCAACCTTCTCATGGCACACTTGAACCTATAGTTAAACTTCCACACATACTTAAATTATGTTGATCAAATTTGAACTTCATTCGAAAATAATCTTGAGATCCTCTCACGGCACACCAGTGTGCCAACTGGCTGAAAATCATTGAAATAGGGGAAAGACATTTAAACACACTTGTAACACTTGTATCAGAGTGTGCTGACAGAGGTCTTTCCAGGTAGAAAGGAGTGCAAAGCAGGGAGTGATCGTTGCAGGGGGCAGGGAAGAGCCACCTCCAGCCTAACTCGCCTCATGTCCTCTGCTGCCCACTTGCTATTATGCATCAACCCCTCCCTGTCCTCATGCTTGAGCTTCCTGGTTCAAACATTTCAGTCATTTTCTGGCCCCTGGCAAACACACAGTGTTGGAAAACACAGTGACCTACTCTTCTCGCGCCTGCACCCAGGGAGCTGAGCCTCGGGAGGAGGATGGTTACGGGGCTTGGTGTGGGGGTGTAGTCAGCTCCCCATGCACGGACACTTTCAGCCTGCCCTGCACTCTTTCCCCACTCTCTCATCCCTCTTCTCCACTGGCTCTGACTTCCTCACTTTCTTCAAAACCCCTCCTCTCACACTCATAAGACCTTACCTTGGGTCTCTCAGAGCCAAATGAGAGCGAGACAAGCTGAGAGATGTGGAGAGTGTGGGCATGCACACAGGGGCCACCTGAGGGGGGGATGGCCTAGAGCAGAAGGTCAACAGACACCAGCAAGGAGGGTACAGAGTTGAGGGGAGCTGAGGAAGGAGCCTGGGGGTGTGGAGTGGGCAAAGACAGAGGAGGAGGAGAGGGACCGAAACCAAAGCCGAAGGCTGCCGTGAGTGAGAGCTGTCCAGGACCACAAGAACATCAAAGTCCATAGTATCGCCATGCCGTTTTTCAATCAGGAAAACGTTGGAGGAAGTGGTTTCAGGGCAGTGGAAGAAGGCAGAAGGTAGAATACAGTAGGTTAAGGTATAATTGAAAAGTGGGGAAGAAGTTGGGGGAAAGATGGCTCAGCGCTCATAGCTCAGTGAATAGGGCACCAGCCACATACACAAAGGCTGGTAGGTTCAAGCCCGGCCCCGGCCTGCTAAAGAACAATGACAAGTGCAATCAAGAAATAGCTGGGTGTTGTGGCAGTGTCTGTAGCCCGAGTTACTTGGGAGGCTGAGGCAAGAGAATCGCTTAAGGCCAAGAGTTTGAGGTTGCTGTGAGCTGTGACGCCATAGCACTCTACCAAGGGCAACATAGTGAGACTCTGTCACCAAAAAGAAAAACAAAATAAGCTGGGGAAAGGTTGCCTTAATCTAGTGCTATGACCAGATGTGCTATTTAAATCTCATTCCTTGGCTCGGTGCCCATAGCTCAGTGGTTAAACAGGTACTGGCCACATACACGAGGCAGGTGGGTTGGAACCTGGCCCGGGCCTACTAAACAACAATGACAACTGCAACAAAAAAATAGCCAGGCATTGTGGTGGTGCCTGTAACCCCAGCTAGTTGGGAGGCTGAGGCAAAAGAATTGCTTAAGCCCAAGACTTTGAGGCTGCTATGAGCTGTGATGGCACAGCACTCTACTGAGGGTGACATAGTGAGACTCAGTCTCTAAAAACAAAAACTCATTCCTTGAATGTGACAGCTTTCCAACTATTTTCTGGCTTCCCGTCTGCTACTACCTATAGGAAGAGAATATGCTGTTTCTAGGTATACACAGACTTTAGGCCCTGTAACAACCACATCCTTACTGTAAATTGATAAGTCACATTTTGGTTTTAGGAAGAGAAAAGGAGATTAGGAAGGAAAGAAAAGGAAGGAAAAAGGAAGGCTAGCTGTCTCTCTAAGAAGGAGCAGAGGAAATCCAGGGTCAACAGAAAGATTTTTTTTTTTAAATTTTTACATATACATGTGTTTATTAGGTTTCCACTTTTTGCCTTCACAGAATTAAAAAGGTTTAAAATTTAACAACATTAACAATGTTTAAGATAAGGACTAGAAACAAACACCTCATAAAGAATGAAGATAAATACATTTAGAAAAGAAATCAGACGATTGCTACAACAAAGTATTAAGCAATAATAGTAATAGTAATGCAAAGAAAGTAACATTCACCTTGTCAAATAAGAGTATGTCTATTATAGGATGCTACTACTATTATTATTATGTATTACTATTATTAGTGTTGCTTAATACTTCAGAAAGATTTTTGGTTGTTTAAAAATGCAAATGAATTAAGCACATTTTTAGATAACAGAAAAAAGATTGAAATGAAGGTGTAGGGAAGAGGAGCATCCATTTGGTTGGTAAATGCTCAGAGCATCTCCTAGGTGCGAGGAATGGTGGTGAGTCCAGAGAGAACGATATTGACAAAGATTGCCAAACAGGTGGGAGGGAGCTGGGGAAGGGGTTAGGTCTGAACCCAAGAAGAAAGGGACCCCTCAAGCTTCGAGCCTAGAGTGGAGGAAATTATGTGTGTGGACCGAGGTAGGCTCACAGGTGAGGGGCAGGAACCTCAGGAAGGTCCTTGTTGATGGAGTGAAGAGAGAAACTGAGTGGGCTGTTGAGGTTGGGCTGTACAGGACCGGGTGGAGGGCCTGTGGAGGGGGACCTTGGAAAAGTCTGAGAGAAAACAGAGGGATCTTGACAAGTTAAAGAAAATCAGGTGTTCAGAGCCCACATTAACATTGGAAACCACAAAATTGTCATGATTCCGTTTGTAAATTTCTGTCCTCTTTCTTGGTGGTGCCCAGCAGAGAGTTGGATTCACTCAGGATGGAAGGATTTTTGGCTGCAAATAGCCCAGAGGAGCCTATTGGAAGGAGAGGGAAACAGTGTGCCTTGCAGGAGCAGATGCTTAATAAAATGCCTGTGTGTTGCCCCTGGACGCAGCCAGCACGCGAGGAAGCCCCCTGACTTGGTTTGCTGCTGGATAATGTGACACATCCACTTAAAAAGTTTCTAGTGAGTTGGAAGGTCTATGTGAAATTAAATCTTTTTTGCTTGGATTCTAGCAACCAGCTGTCACCAGCAATTAACTGCTGTTGTTCTTCACTTACACCAGCGTTTTCAGTCCTGCATTTCCCTGCCCCATCTGAAGGAGACAAACAAACCGACAGGGTATTGAACTGAGGTGGAAGCCACCCAGAAAGGAGCTACAGCGCTTCTAAAAGATGGAAATGGCTTGAAGGAAAGAAAGCAGTCAGATCACCTACAGTCTCCACATAATTAACAGAGCTTTCCTCTTACAACAGTGTACCTGTATCCTGAAAAAGAAGCATTTTGCCCTCATCACTGCCTGGGAAGAGAGGCTTGAAGAGGTCACAGGACCTGCAGATCACGCAGCTCCAATCTGACAAAGTTAGAATTTGAACTCTGCGTCTCTCGTTTTAAACCATGGTTTGGCCACTGAATTCCACAGGTGCCAGTTGTTTATCACTGCAGCAAAGGTCTGGAAAGCAGATGCTTAAATTGTGAAAAGAACTTGCAGATGACATAAAACTCAAAAGAATCATGACACCTGGAGATTTGTTTAGAATCAACAATCACTGATTATCTCTAATTATTTAAACTGTCTTTCCCACGGGCAAAACTGAAACACATATAATGTCTTCTACAGCTCAATTTCTAAAACATAAACAGCAATATGACGTTAAAGTATAAACAGGAAACTTAGTGATAAAATGGAACGACTCTAAAATATATTGGTTTAGGTTAGAAAATTATTTTCTGAAAGGATTGTATAACATAGTAGTCTAATGGCTTTAAAATTGATACTTTCAAGTAGTTTGGGGTTTTGTTTTCTGGTTTTCTTTTATTTTGCGTGTGTTTAAAAAAAATTTTTTTTTGAGGCAGAGTCTCATCGTATCTCCTTGGGTAAAGGGCCATGATGTCATCATAACCCACAGTAACCTCAAACTCTTTGGGCTCAAGTGATCTCCTTGCCTCAGCCTCCCCAGAAGCTGGGACTACAGGCATCTGCCACCACACCAGGCTAGTCTTTTCCATAATTTGTTTTAATATATTGTTTTCTGTTTTTAGTAGAGATGGGATCTTGCTTTTGCTCAGGCTGGTCTCAAGCTCCTGAGCTCAAGGAACCCCCTCACCTCAGCCTCCCAGAGGATTAGGATTACAGGCATGAGCCACTGCACCTGGCCTTGTGTTCAAATTACTGACTCCAGAACTCAGGAAACTCAAATTACTGACTCCAGAACTCAGTTCTTTCTTCATGGAAAGAACTGCCTTTGTTTAGATAATTCATTTGTGTCTGTGTAGATACTCCTAAAAATGTGGTAGAATAAAAGGTTAGCTGGATTGCTGTGCCAAAGAATATTGGAAATACATTTTTTTTTTATTCCCAGGAAGAGAGAATAAATATGGTTAAAGTTATATCATAGAAATCGGCACTGGCTGACGGATTTGCTTGGTTGCTGGAGGGAGATAGAAAATCCGGCAAGAACACAGCAATGCCAGCACATGGAAGAGAGCTTGGCCTGAGAGGCACATGCAGGGATCTTTGGAGGCAGCATTGAACTTTCTACAGAATGAGTGTATGGAGAGTGGCAGTTACAGCTAATTTCACTGAGCTTTTAAAGGGCAGGTGCACTGGGCAGTGCCTGTGGCTCAGTGAGTAGGGCGCTAGCCCCATATACTGAAGGTGGAGGGATCAAACCCAGCCCCAGCCAAACTATAACAAAAAAATAGCTGGGCATTGTGGCGGGCGCCTGTAGTCCCAGCTACTGAAGAGGCTGAGGCAAGAGAATGCCTAAGCCCAACAGCTGGAGGTTGCTATGAGCTGTGTTGCCACAGCACTCTATGGAGGGCAACAAAGTGAGACTCTGTCTCAAAAAAAAAAAAAAGAAAAAGAAAGGGCAGGTGCACCTAGCTGACATCTGTAATGTTGTAGGTTTTACCTTTGTTTTTATCACTGATCTTGTTTAAAACAACACAGGGAGGGTGATGCCTGTGGCTCAAGGAGTAGGGCGCTGGCCCCATATACTAGGGGTGGTGGGTTCAAGCCTGGCCCCAGTAAAAACTGCAAAAAATAAATTAATAATAAAACAACACAGGGTACATGTGTATACTTCACATATATTTTCAAGTGAAACAAACTGTCTTTATAGATATTTTCTGAATTTGAGTCTTTCTCTGAAGGGTTTAAGTATGTTACTCATCCATTTTTGTAGATTCCTCAACTATGACAGAAATAATATAGATACTAGTTTTGATTTAATGCATGGATTAAGTACTACTACTATGCACGATGCTAATTTAGTAGAAGGCTTCCTGGCTATAATTGTTTATGTAGCATTATAAACATCCTGCAAATATGGACAGTCTAATGTCATATAAAACTAGACAATAAAAAGTTTATTTTTGTTTTTATTACAAGTATTCCTAAGGTGTCACTTTTATCAAGGGCTAATAATGAGTTTAGCTCTATAAACAGTGGATAATATGAACTCATACTTACTACCAGGTTATTCTTTAGGTAATTAAAGTGTGAAGTTTTAGTCTTTTAAGAATTGTAGCAGTTTTGGGGAGGAGGAGCTTTAAACTACTCAAAAAGGAAAAAGCCTCTGGATATTTACACTAGCTAGTAATTGTGGTTGTGAGAAAAAAAATTACAAGAAATCTATTTCAGACTAGAAAATTAATTTATGAATTCAATATTCTACACATGGCCATTTGTGTCTTGTGTACAAAGGGTAAGAAATTTTGATAAACAGCTACGGTAGTGTAGTAAATGTCCCTCTATGGATTGTGTCTGTGCCCCGGACTCTAGTTCATCTAAAACCCAAGAGGGAGCTGTCATCCTCTCCGTTTTGCATATTTGCATATGAGGAATCTAAGCTTGGCTATGTGAAATGACTTCCCCAAGCACAGTCATGAAGCAGCCAGTTTAATGCCACAGCCTGTCCCAAGTTTCCTCCAAAAGACTAGTGTGAAGCAGGCCTTCCAGAGAGTAACGGAGAACTTGAGAGGCTGTTCCTCAATCCTGAATTAGCTAGCAGAATTCCAGCCTAGAGTGTGGTCCACCCAGAGAGCAGGGGGACCAGTTCTTTGCACCCTGCTCCCTCTTGGTTGTGCACTAGACCTGCCCTGGGACCAGGCCCAGCTACTGCTAGGGTTTAGTGCAGGACTCCCTATCAGCAGAGGGGTTTTCTGCCCTTGGAGGGGAAAACAAACTAGCAGCGCCGTCAGCTTGACCCCCGCCATAATATAGAGCAGTGTTTCTATACTCCCTGTTCCTATAGACACTGTCACCAGCGACCAGTTGCTGCTTTTGAGCATAGTCTGAGTTTGAGTCGGTGACCTCGGGAGCAGAGACAGAGGTGCTTGTTTGGCAGTCACTTGTCACCCCCTCGCTGATTTGCATTCATCCTCCATTTGTCACAACATTTGGTGGAGGATTTTACAGGGAAGCTTAAAGAAAAAGGTGCTTTATTCTTGTCTTGATGACAGAAAGCACGTCTCACTGCTGGTAGCGTGGTGTAACTTTTCATTCCTCCTGGCAGTGTTTAAAGACTTATTTGACTTTGGGGGAACCTGGAGTGTATCTTTAAGTCATAGTTCAAAAGTATGAGACAGGTTTGCTCATTTTCAATTTTGGCTGAAAAGTCTTAACTTTGACTGTGGCACTTCAAAGTTAGAGAAAACTTGGTTTAAAAATGGATGCTGATACAAGATGGCATATTTAATGACAGATGTATCTATAGAAAGCTGTTAAGATGCAGATTATCCCCCCCTGGGGTGGGGGAGGGAGATCAAAACTGCCAATCTATAAAATATACTCGATAGAGGAAGGCATGGAATCTATCTTTGCAAGTGCTTTGATTGCAGGGGACAGTATAGCAGCATGTGGCATCATAACCCAGGGCAGACAAATCAGCTTGATGACTTTGAAAGCCAGGAACACCGCTGCAGGCAAGGGTACTCCAGTCTAGGAGAAATTAAAACATATAGAGACTGTTATTAATTCCATATCTATTTTTGTATAGTCAAATCTGTATGCAAATCCTCAGCATCTCATTTCAGCAGATTAATCTAAGAGTGAAGAGTGTTATGTGAAGGGAATGTAATGATAAAGCCCCGCAAATGAGGAGCACCGCCGCACAGTGTGGGCTGCAAACTCGGGTGATGTTTTTAAGATTTATTTTTTTATAGAGAGTTGAAGCGGTTTTTATTTATTTGCTCATTTGTAAATGATTTCAAAGGGGAAACCACTGGAATGAATTTCCAAGGTTTTCCTTTGCCATCCTGACTTGGCAAAAGTTACAGCAGGAGGGTTTGTTAGGCACCTCCTGTGGTGTAACATTCTAGAGGTAATCAACCAAATAACTAGCTGGGACTTTTATTTTTATTTTCAAGTAGTAACCTAATATCTCATTTCGAAACATTGTCTTGTGAGGGAAAATTGGTATGTAAGGGTAAGGAATCTAATTACTGAGTGCAGATTAAGAAAAAGTGTATTGCAGATGCATCTGTGGAAGGTAGTAAATAATAATTCTAAAGAACAGGGTAATAAATTGTAAGCCCTGCTTGGGAGAGGGGAGGTAATAGCGACATCATAATCCATTGGTTGTACATTTAATCTATAATGGGCAGAGTCTGATACATATGGTAGTGTAAATATTTTCAACTGGTGTCATAAAACAGACAGTTTATTGCTGTAGATACTAATTGTGTCCCATATTTCTAAAACCAGTAGAGGAACTTTCAAAGTTTATAAGTAATAGGTGGAGCGTTACTCTTCGGTTCCCGTCAGTTGCAGAAGTGCTGATAGGCAAGTTGGATGTTAATCTCTTGGCTCTGGCCCAGAGGAAAAGCACTGGCAATAATTTCAACCCTGAAGACTCGTGAGGTCTCAGTAGATTTGATTATTCTTATGTGATTATGCTGAGAAAGAATTACTGAACATTTCATTTTCAATCCCATCAGAAAGGGAAGGTTGGAAGGAAAAGCAGGCACACCTCTGTATTTATTTTGCCTCCCATCTTGCCTCTAAGTGGGCATTTCAGCCTCACTTTTCTTTAGTGTGTTTTCCTTTCCTTTGATTTCATTTTAGAAGTGAGACATTCAATAAGAAATACAGAGATTTTCTTTGAGGACCAGAAGCTTACTTCTTTTGTTCTTTTTGAATTTCCTCTGTAGACAAAGTTTTGTTGATGTTTAAAGTCTTAAATCTTCAAACTTCAGAGAGAATAAAGAAGTAACCTTCTGGTTAGTAATAGCCATGGTCAATTGCATGGAAGATAGAATCTCCTTACTGGGGTTGAGGAAGAGAGGAAGGCTTGGCCGAGACAGGTCCCTCCCTTTTATGCATCCCTTAGCATTGATTGATTATTGCAGCTCAGTTGAGGATTAGGCACGAATTTCTCCGGATTCTGGTTGACTTGATTGCTGGCTGTGGCGTTTGATGGTGGTTAAGTATTCGAATTATTTGAACTGTCAAAGCAAAAATTGCACCAGATAAAGTTAAACAGATAGGAAGACTTTATTCTAGACTGTTACAATAAGGGAGAGAGATCAGAATGCAGTTTGAAATCAACTCCATCAAAAGCAGAGGTTTTTGTTTGTTTAAGATAGTCTCACTAGGTCACCCTGGGTAGAGTGCCGTGGCTTAAGCTCACAGTAGCATCAAACTCTTGGGCTCTTGTCTCAGCCTCTGGAGAAGCTGGGATTACAGGCACCTGCCACAGCTCCCGGCTAAAAGCCAGAGGTTTTTCCTAAGAGGAGAGTGTCTAAGCCGTGGGGTAAGCTAGTGCAGAAGTACTGAAGGACTTGGGAGGGGAAAATTAATCAATAGGTGTGTTGAGCATACATCAGTTATTCCTGAGTTTGTGGACATTTTTCTCTGTGATTTAGGCCTTCTGCATTTGCTAATTGGTGCCCATCAAAGTTAGGGTCTTTTTCTCCCATGGAAAATGGAACATAGGGCAGTTTCTGGAAATTTCTACCTTGATGATTACATTTCCAAGAGATGGCTCCTGGGTCCTCCAGGAAGATGGCTCTTGGGTTGTAAAACTGCCAAGCAACTTTTAAAATGACTTATATCTCAAAGAGGCAGAGAAAGAATTTCTAAGTTTTTTTTTTGTTTTTTTTTGAGACAGAGTCTCACTATGTTGCCCTTGGTAGAGTGCCATGGCATCACAGCTCACAGCAACCTCAAACTCTTGGGCTTAAGTGCTTCTTCTGCCTCAGCCTCCTGAGTAGCTGGGACCACAGGCACCCGCCAAAACGCCTGGCTATTTTTTGGTTGCCGTTGTCATTGTTGTTTAGCAGGCCTGTACCAGAGTCAAACCTGCCAGCCTCAGTGTATGTGGCTGGAGCCCTATTGACTTTACTATGGGTGCTGAGCCTTGTTTTTTTTTTAGACAGAGTCTCACTCTGTTGCTCTACCTATAGTGCTGTGATGCTGTGGTGTCATCATAGCTCACAGCAACCCAAAGTCTTGGGTTCAAGAGATCCTCTTTCCTCAGTTTTTCTATTTTTTTTAGTAAAGGCAGAATCTCGTTCTTGCTCAAGCTGGTCTCAAACTCCTGAGCTCAAGCAATCTACCCTCCTCGGCCTCCCAGAGTGCTAGGATTACAGGCGGGAGCCACTTCGCCTGGCTAGAATTTATAAGTTTTTTAAAGTAAATGCTCTCAGAAGAGGGAGTTCAGGGGCCTGGAGTCAGAAAGCAGCCTGTTTGGTCAAGCTGAGGGGAATGTCAGGCCATCTTTGTAAGGATTGTAACAGTACACATGTACGTATTTTATAAATTCAAAACTTTAAATAGGAAGCTTTTTTAGTCTGGCTCAATTTTATATCTTCATTGAAAACTTAGCTGCTTACTTATGATACTTATTAAAATAAGAATGTTATCCATTTGGAACCAATGTCTCTAGAACTATGTACAAGGCAGTATTTCTAAAACTAGATTTTTTTGTCCCATATTCATTATTTGATTACCTAATATTTAGTATCTACTGGTGATATTTTCTTATGTGTTATTTTACAGAGTTTTTTCCATTTGATGGTGAAAGTTTAAAGCAGATTCAATAATTCCTGGGTTTTACAGGGTTTAGTGTACACGACAAACATGAAAGAGGTCTGGGGACAAAGAGAAGAAACTCAGTTGGAAGAGTGATGACTTTTTACTGGTTCTTTAAGCAAAGGGTCTCAGGTCTGAAAGAGCTGACTACAGCAGCAGCTGCTCTGGAGAACTCCAAATTTGTGCTAATGTGGTGGCAGTAGCCACACATGGCACAGTGAGGCCTTGAAACATGGCTCCTGTGGCTTGAGATGTGCTATGTCAAATACACACTGGATTTTGAAGACTTCATATGAAAAAGAGAATATAAAATAGCTCAGTAATTTTTATATTTCCTGTTGAAATGAGAGTATTTTGCTATCTAAGGGTTAGCACTATTTATTACATTTAATTTCACTGTTTCTTCCTCCATTTTAATGTGGCTACTGGAAAATTTATCACTGCATACACATGTGACTTGTAGTTGCAGTTCTTGTTATGCAATATTGGCCATAGCTCCCTTTTGATAAGTAATCCCTTTTGTTAGACTTGGTTCTCGTAAAGAAATAGCAAGGTACTACTATGTTATTGTACAGAGGTTTGACTTTGAAATTGCCAGTTTAGCTAAGGATGACAATTTTCCCTATAATTATTCCTGGCATAAATTGTATAGCGACTTGTCTGTGTGTGGTACGTTCACCCCCAGCTTGCTCCCGGTGTTTTGCCCGCATTCTGGCCAGCCAGGCAGCTCATCGTATTGGTGGAGGAGCCTCTCGGTAATGTTAGCTTACTTGTTGCTTGCTCTCAACTGGATGGCTTCTGAAATGTTTCTGGAAAATGAAACTGCTTCAACAATAAGCTTCTTAATTATATCATGGGTTCACCAAGAGGGTATACAAACAGATCCTCAGCAGTAGCTAATTTTCCTTTAACTATATCTCATTCTTATGTTGGAACATCCTATTTCTTATTTATGAAAAGCTCTAACACATGTTAATCCATTACAGGTGGAGTAACTAACACAGCACAATATCAGAACAGACTAATGGTGTATGAACCTAACCAGGTAAGAAGCATATAGGAAAGGCTCATTACCTTAATTAAAATGAATTTTAGACAATTTCCATAGTAATTAGTAATTGGAATGCCAAGTCTGTACACACACATGCATCTGAAGCTTATATAGAGAAAAGGAAACATCTGGATAAAATGCTTTTTGGTTCCTTCTTTTTTCTTTTCCTTTTTTTTTTTTGTTATAAAATTTCAACTTCTCTAATTTTGTGCTCTATACAATGCATCACTTTCACAGTTTTGCACAACATTGAAAGGGTTTTGCTTGTCCTGCTGGAAGGGGTACCATTCTAGGAGGGGGATGTACTATGGTTTCATTATTGTTAAATAAAATAATAAATATTATTTAACTTAATACAGGCAGAAAGACCTAGAACAGTATCCAGGACTAGTCTGAAGCAACAGCATCTGAGTGTTCACCTGATAGCTGGGGTTGGAGCTAGAAGCCTTCTGTAGGCCAGTCCCTTCTTCTGTCCACTTCTCAGGCCAAATTGTTTTCTACTTTTTCCCCCCAGAAGAACTATTTCTATTCTCTTTTCCTTCTATCATAATATCTTTGACTTTGGCAAATGTCTTCTGAGCTTTTCCATTTCTATGATTTTGGTAATGCAAATACATATTTTTCCTGACTAAGACACTATTCCAAAATGATTTGATTTGGAGGTTTAATATCCATCTGCTGAAGATGATGGGACATGAAACAACAGGTTGGCTCTGGCAGGCTGAGTTAGGACTGGCCACCAAGTGTATCTCCAAAGTGATCTAAGTGTATTTGGTATCTTTTTATTTTAACAATTACCTGATGCTGAATTTAATGAAGGCATTTTTCTCTTTGCAAGTGTGTTCCCTGATGTCATTAGAAGCTGTAGATTTCAGAGACCAAATGTCCATGGGTCAGCTGTCTCAAGAGGCATCATTAATTGGAGTTGCTTGAATTTGGTGCACATGTGGTTAAAGAGGAAGAAGGTGTTAACATTTCTCAAATGAGTCCTGTTTCATGTTTGCACACACATGCTCTTTTTTAAAATTCTGCTGGCATATTGTTTACGGTGGGTACTGGCAAACATCACATCTGCTTGCATCTTGCTCAGAATCTCAATAACTCTATCATTCAGCCTTGGTGCTTATTTCTCTTCTAGGCCTTTGTGGAGAGTCGATAATGCCTGCCATCTGCCACAGAGCACATCGCTACCTGCCAACAGGCAGGCTGGGGTGACCCCGGCTTCCCCACTGCTGATTAGTATTCACACGCTAGCTTATTAGGAATGACCCCACCAGGCCTCTCTGCCTCTTTGCCTTTGCAGCGGTTGGCGGCTCACCTGGCAGGCATTGCAGTGAAGGAAGCTAAAGATATAATCAGGGGATGGAGGCAGGCTTTGCAAACCAGATGGCATTTGTAGTCTTGTGGCAGGGAATTGGACTGCGAATGTAAACACTGATTCCTAATACTAATGGGTTGTCTCATGGAAAGTACCTGAGAGAAGCCTCATCAGAGTTTGAGTTCAGTTCACTCATGTTCAGTGTATTAAAGATATTTATGGACAAAGTATCTGAAAGAAGGGATTGACTGTTTTTAATAAAGAAGGTATTTGATTGGAAGGAGATTCTTATTATGACATGTTCAAACAAGGAGAGCAGAAAAATGCAAGACTCCCAAACTGTATAAATCACCCCCACCCCGTGTTTCCTCAAAAGAGAAATTAGAAAGGAGCTAGTCTGTATGCCTATAGGGAATGGGCCAGTGTTTACACAAACACATTTGTTGTTGCTGTTTTCCTCTTCCCTTACAGCTTTGTTAAACTCTATGTATTCAAAATACTGTCTGATTTTTTTTCTGGGTGAAATCCAAATTTTTTGGCAAGAAATAATCTGGGTTTTTTTTTGGATGTTCAGTGTTTATGGAGTAAGAAAATACTTAGGTTTATTTCCCTGCTCATTACTTTTGTTGAGATTTAAAATCAAAGTCATACTTGATTTCCATCTAGTTTTATAAGAGAACCCTGGAGAGTGACTTAAAACCAAAGATTGAAGATTTCAGTCTTTACATAAAGTTATCTTATAAAATTGTATCTTCTCCAAAAACAAATATGTGCCTACAAATAACTTTCCCATTTGGCAGAGATGTGATTGTAGATATGTTAAAGGAAGCTGATACAAAGACCGTGTAGGAGGTTTGTTGCTGAGCTAAATCTTAGCTCTTCCACTGGTCTCAGGAGGTTAATTTTACCACCCTTACCCTACCTTCTGTAGGGGCCTCAGTACTCAGTGATTGTTAGAACAATAATTTTTAAAAAGTGAACAGGTATTAGACATTTATTATATGCCAAAGATTTCTCCACGTGCTTTGTGGATATTAGCTCATTGAATCTTCAAAAGGTTTATCAGGTAGATTTTAACCCCATTTTACAGCTGAGGAAAGGGGCACAGAGAGGTTAGTTCAAGATTACACACAGGTAGTAAACCCAAGCATTCTGCACTCAATGACTGTTTTCTGATTACACCACTGTACACGGTCTGCCTTGCTATGTGCTTTTGCTCTGAAGTAATTTGTATGAGTAAATTCTCTTAATTGGGTGAGACAAGCATTAAGAAAATGTCTGTGTTCCTCTTATAACATGAAACATGCATCACAAAATGCAACCCAAACAGGAAACACCTTATGTAAGTATGAAAATAGAACACATATTCTCTTGTACTTGTTCTCATATAAGAAGCCCATACCCTTCAAAGGATGTAAACATTCAGACAGAACGGGATTGTTACATATCAGGGTTCCCACTACCAGTGGGGTATTCACTGACTGATAACGACGGCCCTCTTCTGCCATGGAGGGCTCTGACTAACAGAACACACTTGACTTCCTTTTCTCAGAATAAGTGGATAAGTCGCAGCCCCATGCTGCAGAGAAGGGTCTACCACTCCATGGCCGCTGTGCAGAGGAAGCTGTACGTCCTTGGCGGCAATGACCTCGACTACAATAACGACCGGGTGCTGGTGCGCCACATCGACTCCTACAACATAGACACTGACCAGTGGACACGCTGTGACTTCAACCTTTTGACCGGCAAGTACCTCTGATTAAATACATCAGAAAAAGCAGAAATTTAAGAAGTTTGCCAGACTCGATTCGTAGACATCCTTAGTGGACCTCTGAAAATTGAGTGGATAGTACAAGAACAATTTGTATTTATGAACCAGAAAGGTTGCGCTATTTACTTCACAACAAAACTGAGCACATAAGTACTGGGGTCTCAGGCCCAGTCTCACCTTTATGCAGGTCCTCACAGGGCCCAGGGGCACGTCAGGTCCATTGCTATTAATCCACGTTACCATGGGAACCTTCATGCAAATAGGAGAAAGCAGGCACTGAAAGAGTTAAAACTATTTAAAGAATGAATTTATCTTCACTTCTCACTGCTTTTAGTCCTCTTTTATTTCTTGTGAGTTCGGAAGTTCAGGAGAATGGTCTTCACCATTTGTCACTGTCAGATCTAGCCCATTATCGTACAAATGGCACTTCAGAGTAGTTCTGTACACAGGGATTTGACTGCGTTTTTGGCTACTCGGGGTGGGGTGCGGTGGGGAACCTGTAGCTCCAGGACCACATGTGGCCTTCTGGATCCTTGAGTGTGGCCTTTTGTGTTGTTTTTGTTTTGTTTTTTTTGAGCAGAGTCTTACTTTGTCACCCTGGATAGAACACCGTGGCATCACAGCTCATAGCAACCTCAAACTCTTGGGTTCAAGCAATTCTCTTGCCTCAGCCTCCCAAGTAGCTGGGACTATAGGTGCCTGCCACAACCTTCAGCTATTTTTAGAGACAAGGTCTCGCTCTGGCTCACGCTGGGCTCAAATCCATCTGTTTCTGGCTCCCAGAGTGTTATGATTATAGGTGTGAGCCACTGTGCCTGGCCAGTGTGGCCTTTTGAATCCCAGCACTCTGGGAGGTCAAGATAGGAGGATTGCTTGGTCTCAGGAGTTGGAGACCAGCCTGAGCAAGAATGAGGCCCTGTCTTTACTGGCGGAAAAAAAAAATAGCCGGGTGTTGTGATTGCCCATAGTCTAAGCTACTCAGGAGGCTGAGGCAAGAAGATCACACTGTAGCCTAAGCACCTAAGAGGTTGCTGTGAGCTATGATGCCACAGCACTGTACTGGGGCAACAGAGTGAGACTCTGTCTCAAAAAAATAAAAAGTAAAAAGCAAAAATGAAGGGATTTGTACTGGGAAGTTTGAATTTGGTCGAGGGGTCACCCTGGGGACCTAAAGGGCCATATGTGTGGCCTCAAGGCTATAGGTTCAGCACTCCTCATAGGGACACAGTGAACAACTTAACCCCTCACGCTTCTTTATGGAGTTGGAGACTTTGCTCTCTTGTCAGCTTTCATTAACATCCACGCGTGATCAGATCCCTTCCAGTGCTGCTCATACACTAGGCAACTCACAGACTCAGGATGGAGGATCGGATTAATTCCTGAAGACATTCTGACATGCTGAGTGGGTGCTCACTCTCTCACACCTGCTTCTGGGCAGCAGCACTGGGAGCATAACCAGGGGTTTAGATGCTTTGTACGGGGCTCCTATTTTCGCAAAATGAATTTTGAGGCCCCCCAACAAGGACTTAACTCTTGAATTTAGTGGTACCTTAGGCCTTCCAGCCCGTATCTGCGATTCTGCCTGCTGTAGGATCCAGCTTATTTATTGCTCCAGTCAATCCTGTGTCAGCCCATCAATAAAAAGACTCTCTGATGGCCTCAAGGGAAGCATATGTGGTAGTGAGTTATTCTGTCTGCTTTCTGAAATGGGAGGGGAAACCTTTTATCATTTTGGTGTGTCGGTATCTAGGGATTATCCAGGCTGGCTTCAGCTCAGAACCTTTAATATTATCTTAAAACTGTTGTGTATGTAGAAGGGAGAGTAGCAACTTTATTGATCTTTGCTACTCTTGGTCTTCATTTGGGATGTGCTAGGGGAATGGCTGTTTTATTGGCTTCTTGGGGTTGCAGCTGTTACTTTACAAATGTAGCATTTGGGTAGAAAGCATTGGTAGATACTAGAGATGTTTTGCATTTCTAAGAGATACCTTATATATCTGCCACTCTTAAGTTAATGGCATACGACTTATTACAGAACTCTTAGTTATGCAAAGCTCACTATTGCTGACTATAACTTGGCTAGCTAATAAGTGTTTTGGCTTGGTTCTGACCCAACACTAATTTATTCTCTGAGTAACAGTGCTTGATTCCTCCAAGTACGGGGAAGCAGTGATTAATTGCTGCAAAAATCCCACAGTACATACATGCGTGCCACAGGGGGAAATTGTATCCTTCAGTGGCAAAAGGGTTAATTAAGGCATGTAAGAAATGGATTTATTATTTTTTTTAATTCAATCCCTTTGACTTTAGGCCAAAATGAATCTGGAGTTGCTGTCCATAATGGGAGAATATATTTAGTTGGTGGATATTCAATTTGGACAAATGAGCCTCTGGCTTGTATCCAGGTGAGTCGTTGAAGACGTTCCTTTTGAAGTTTGCTCGAATGGTTCAGTGAGGTTTCCAGCGCTGCTACTGAAGAAAGGTATTTATATGTAGAAAGAAGCTCAGTGTCCTTTTTATGTGCAGCTACTTCAGCCACTAAACTTCATCCTTTATCCTAAAAATGATGTCTAATAAATGATCAAACCTTATTGAAAATGGTGGGAATCAACTTTTTTTTTTTGTGGTTTTTGGCCAGGGTGGGGTTTGAACCCACCACCTCAGGCATATGGGGCTGGCACCCTACTCCTTGAGCCACAGGTGCCGCCTGGAATGAACTTTGAAAACATATGGAATATATATTACTGAGATTCCTTCCCCTTTCTTGTAAACCAAAAGCTTCTCAAAATCTTTGAAAATATCCTTTCATCACCCAGAATTTTACAAATATCTCCTTTTCTTGTCATTGTCTTATTTTTTATAATTCACTTCCACAAATACCACCTTCAAAGGTGTTCTTCCTTCTTAGCAGAGCCTGTGAGGAACAGTGGTTTGTGACAAGTATGGCAGGGCCAACTTACTTCTGCCCCCAGTAGTGCTGGCACTTTTGCATGGAGCAGCCCAGGCTGGACAAATTGCCAGTGGGGCCTTTCAGAACAGCGATAGCCTTTGTTGATATACCTATTTATGACATTACTCCTATTATTATTTTACGGTCCTTACTCTCTCTCTCTCTCTCTCTCT
>NW_003852527.1:4269150-4275942 GCF_000181295.1 Otolemur garnettii | reverse complement strand
TGGGTTTGAACCCACCACCTCTGGTATATGGGGCCAGCGCCCCACTCCTTTGAGCCACAGGTGCCGTCCTATATTACATGTTCTATAAAATATTGACATCTGTTAAGCCTGACCTTTCTCCTGACCTCCAGAAAGTGTATCTGTATAACTATTCTTACTATTTTAAACCAGTGGTTCTCAACCTTCCTATTGCTGTGACTCTTTAATACAGTTCCTCATGTTGTGGTGATCCCCAACCATAAAATTATTTTTGCTGCTACTTCATGATTAGATTCTAATCTCATTGTTGTGACAAGAGTTTTACAACCACACTGATATCTTTAATAGTTGCAGAACTATTCAAGCTTTGTGTTTTTTCTTCAGTCACATTTTATAGGGTATATTTTTTTTCCAAGAAATGTATCCATGTTTAAGGCATAGAGCTGTGCTATCTTTAGTTGTAACTCCCTTTACATTCATAATATTGGTTGTTTTTCTTCTCTTGCTAAAGGTCTGTCTGAGGACTTTAATATATTTGTATTATTCATACAGATTAAATAGAAAAAAATCTCAAGAAGGGTAGGGTGGATCTAATTAAGTAGCTTATCCAAATGGATGAGAGTTCTAAATTAAACAATTAGAGAGGATATTCAGTAGAACCTACATAGCTGACCACCTCAAGTTGACCTAATTTTCATAGATGGGACATACACCACACATATATATCAGCACAACAGGCCTAGTTCCTTATATTGATCACTTCATATGTTGACCAGTTTGTTATGGTCCCTTGGGTGGTCAGCTTATATGGAGGTTCTATTATATTTTTCTTAGCATACATGTAACATTTACAAAAACCAATCATGCAAGACCAGCCTAAGCTAGAGTGAGACCTGTCTCTAAAAATAGCTGGGTACCTTTAGTCCCACCTACTTCAGAGGCTGAGGCAAGAGAATCACTTGAGCCCAAGAGTTTGAGGTTGCTGTGAGCTGTGATGCCACAATACTCTACCAAGGGCAACAAAGTGAGACTCTGCCTCAAAAACAAACAAATAAATAAATAAAAGTTAAATAAGCCCCTATATATTTAGAAATAATAGAACACATTGCAACATAACTGATGGGGTAAAGAAGAAGTCATGGTAGAGCTTTAAAAATTCCCAGAACTGTGTGATAATGAAAACAATATATAGCAAAGCTTGTAAGATAGATATAGCTTAGTAAGTTAGAAAATAAAAAGTATGTGGCGAGCACCTGTAGTCCCAGCTACTTGGGACGCTGAGGCAAGAGAATTGCTTGAACCCAAGAGTTTGAGGTTGCTGTGAGCTGAGATGCCACAGCACTGTACAAGAGGGCAGCATAGTGAGACCCTGTCTCAAAAAAAAAAGAAAGTAAACTCAAAAAAAGCAGAAAAGAGGTAATAAAAATGAGAGGAAATGAATGCAATAGGATCACAATAGTATAGTAGAAAAAATTATTAAATCCATGACTAAGAAAAAGCCACATAGGACTTTAATGGCATTCACTAAAGGCGGAATCATATCATTTCTTTTGTATAACAAGAAATGAGCAAACTGTTTTCAATCGTCTAGTCTTCATCCAAGCCTATATTTGGCAGTCTTCATATTATTCTAGGTTTCTTTTCATTTTTTACTTTTCAGAATTAACAAAAATTTGAACTAGGCAATAGGTGGTGTTCGGGCGTGCCGTTTCATAAGTGGCTTTAGGACACTTCATTTGACTTTTTGCATAATTGAAGTAAGTTTGGGTTTAGCATGAAATTGCAAATTTTAAGTACATTCGTGAGTAAATTTATGTAATTTTACATCAAATTAGTTCAAGGAATAGAAAATAATTTGAAACCATAACATCATGAGAAAATAAACTCTATATTTGAAGGTCTGGTAGTTCAGTTCACAAACCCATCCTAGAAAAAGTGCTCCACACCTCACTGCTGAGTATCACTCTGGTCACCTTGAAAGTGCTCCCCGGGGGAAGCCCTGCACCAGCAGGAACTTCTTTTTTATGGAATGATCACCAGAGCTGTCATTCTAGGTCTGATGATTAAGTTTGTGAACTTGCCACCTTGTGCTTACATTGATAGCACTGTACAAACAACTCAGTAAGGTTTCATCACCTTGGTACATTAGGGTCTCACAGCTGTGTTTGTTTTGACATGTGGCTGTGTCTTACTGAGTGGCGTTCATTATTGCAGTTACATGTTTTCATGTGCCCTTTGACAACTCCGATGGTCATTTCAGATAAAGAATTCCAAAGTTGCTTTGAGGGTGGACGAGGTACTGGTGACAATGCATAGCTTCCCAAGGGGAATACTTCAAAGGAGACTGTAGTGATATTCAGCAGTGAGGTATGTAGCACTTTTTCTAGGATTAGTTTGCAAAACTAATTGTTAAAGCTTATTATGAAATTTAGGAGATTAGAGTGCTGCTATAGTTCAAAACTTTTCTATGTCTCCTTGTTTGGAGTAGTCTTAAAAGTTAGCTTGTAAGACATAGGAAATTAAAACAGAAACAAAAAAACCCTTTGTAGTCACATTATTTGTTTTTTGTCCCTAAAGAGATTTTCTTTAGAATGATAACTAATCTTATACATTAATTAACTGCTAATGGTGTCTGGCTTTTCCCAACACAAATCCTCCAGAGATGAAGAAATACAAGTGAGTATTTTAAACCACTGAGCATAGTCAAGAATATTATCAGGATTAAAGGGGGGGAATATTAAAACTTTTTTAAATCAATGCTTATATTTGTATAATAAATTTCACCTTTGAGATCTGAGATCATACAATATTCTAATATATTTTCTTTTTAAAAAAAGTCAACATGGGGTGGCAACTTTGGCTCAGTGAGTAAGGTGCTGGCCCCATATACCTAGCGTGGAGGGATCAAACTGGCCCCAGCCAAATTGCAACAACAAAAAATAGCCAGGCATTGTGGTGGGCACCTGTAGTTCCAGCTACTTGGGAGGCTGAGGCAAGAGAATCACCTAAGCCCAGGAGTTGGAGGTTGCTGTGAGCTGTGTGATGCCACAGCACTCTACGGAGGGTGATAAAGTGAGACTCTTGTCTCTACAAAAAAAAAAAGTCAACATGGTAAGTAGTTCTATGTTCCTGTAGCCATTTTGATGAACAGAATCAGTCCTTTCCTAAGTGCTGTGTTTATTCCCTTGGCTGGCACACTGGTCCCATAAAGCACAGTGAAACTTAGTAAGTTTTAAAAGCCTTTCAGTATTAAAGAGGCATTTGGAATGGAAGTCTTCATGGAGAATGGACATCATATATCATGAACATCTTTCATTTTTGCTATTGACAACTGGTTATAGTTTGTATGGGTGACTATAGTACTATTTATTTCAGGGTACTAACAGTAATACATTGATGGTTAGAGAAACTAGCTACATGTTCAAAAGTGAGCTCATTTATTTATTACTTTATAGAAAAAAATCCAACAGAAGCAAGGTTATGGGACAGTATGAAGAGTGTTTATGAGAAAATGTTGGTCAGACAGTGGAAACTCCTAAGTATAAGTTAGCAAGTTGAAAAGTACAGGACAGTGGTAGAGAAAGCCACATGATAACATCAGTTAAAATTTTTTTTGTTTTAAATCACAAAATCTATGTAATCATTAATCCAAGATTAATCCACAAATCATTCATCCCCAAGCATGGCTGATTAATGAGGGTCACACTTACACAGTCCAGAGATTGTCCCATTAACATTCAGAAGGAGTGAAGTCATTTTTAGCCTTCAAAAATACCAGCCAATAACCTATATCATAGGACTGCCTCTTCTGGTCCCTAATCCAAGCTCATTCAACTGTCATTTATGGGATTCAGCCACACTGGAATGAAGCACTTCACGTGTTGAAAAAGCATACTATTTTATTTCCTGCTTCTCCTCTGACTTAGCACAGACTTGTTGATCCATCACAAGGACAACCCAAAGAAAAGCTGAGATGCTCTTAAATTAGGTTGAGATTTAGCCTTTTAAGAAATGACTCATGGAAAATATCAGACACAGATTCCTGACGGAAGTGAAGGTGCCCCTGTTTATTTAATGGGTATGTAAGTAAATGTGTGCCCAGACGTTGAACACTAATCTGGTGCACCATGGATGACACGTGGCACGTAAGGCAGCAGCCGCTAGGAGTGTTTCCAGATAACCTCTGCTGTTCTCCTCAGTTACTATCATTTCCTTTTGGCTGGAGGATATGCTGCCAATCTGGTACTATCTTCTTCTAAACGCCTTCTCTCTGCCAGTTTACAGGGGAGTGTTTTGGAGAAAACTGCCAATGCTTCTTTTTCCTTTCTCGGATTAAATACATTACATCTGCGTAACATATGTGGTCTCTGTTGGCCCAGGGAACCAGACAAAAGCTCTCTGGATGATTATCTCAGTGGGAGTTTGCCTTCTAAAAATGTTACCCCTCCTGCAAGTGAAATCATGAATGGTACAAAATCCTTGCTCCGGCTGTGTTGCATCCTTGAGCTCAAATACTGGCTTTACCACTTTCTACCCATGTGACATTAAGAGAGTCATTTTTTGGCTCAGTGTACGTAGCACAGTGGTTAGGGTGCTGGCCAAATACACTGGGGCGGGTGGGTTCAAACCCAGCTTGGGCCTGCTACACAACAATGACAACTACAACCAAAAAATAGCTGGGCGTTGAGGCGGGTGACTATAGTCCCAGCTACTTCGGAGGCTGAGGCAAGAGAATCACTTAAGCTGAAGAGTTTGAAGTTTCTGTGAGCTGTGACACCACGACACTCTACTGAGAGTGACAAAGTGGGACTCTGTCTCAGAAAAAGAAAAAAAAATTGGGCGGCACCTGTGGCTCAGTGGGTAGGGTGCCAGCCCCATATACCGAGGGTGGCGGGTTCATACCTGATCCCGACCAAACTGCAACAAAAAAAGGCCGGGCATTGTGGTGAGCACCTATAGTCCCAGCTACTCGGGAGACTGAGGCAAGAGAATCGCCTAAGCAGGAGTTGGAGGTTGCTGTGAGCTGTGGGACACCACAGCCCTCTACTGAGGGTGATAAACTGAGACTGTCTCTACCCCCACCCCCCAAAAAAATTAAATTAAAAAAAAAGGAAAGTCACTTTTCTCCCTGTCATCTCAATTTTCTTTACTGTAAAGTGAAGACAATACTTACCCTTATATAGTTGAGCTAAATATTGAATGATCTCTAATTTACTTTCTGTATTTAATGAAATACTAGTTAAAATCCCACTGGGAGTTTCCTTTTTCTCACACTATGAAACAGTGATGCTTGTCAAACTCATCTTAAAACTTGTCCAGGGACGTCAATGTATAAGAATAATCAAGGGATTTTGAAAATGCACAGAGTTCTGCCTTCCCCAGTCAGAACAACTGTAAATGCCGTGTTGCAAGAAGACAGCTGAGTTAGCAAGAGAACTGAGGAAAAGTTTGTGTTTTGTATATTAATTATTTTAAATTAGTAGCAACAGGATATTCAATGCCCATTTGGGTGAAAATAGCTGAAAGTCTCATCATTCTTTTTAGGTAGGGCTTAGTAATTTCCTCCTTTCTGAGCTTGGATCCGCAAATTACAAAGGCCCCTTTCATCTAAAATAATGCATTAGTGCAGTTAAAGAATTGAGTTATCCCAACAGGTGACAGCTGAAGGCACAACAGTGGACAAGATCCTGAAAGCAGGGTCCTGAGAGGGGTGTGGTTGAACACTAGGAGACACCTACGTGTAAGGTGCAGATAAAGGAAAAGAGACCAAAGGTGGATTGCAGTAGGAGTGTCACTGACAAACTTCTGGTGACTTCAAAGAAATGTAAATTAAATGTTTGATTTAAAAATTCTTTTGAGACAGAGTTTTACTTTGGCACCCTCAGTAGAATGCTCACATAGCTCACAGCAACATCAAACTCTTGGGCTCAAGCGATCCTCCTGCCTTAGCCTCCCAGGAAGCTGGGACTACAGGTGCCAGAATGCCTGGCTAGTTGTTCTATTTTTAGTAGAGATGGAGCCTTGCTCTTGCTCAGGCTGGTCTTGAACTCCTGAGCTGCAGGGATCCACCTGCCTTGGCCTCCCAGAGTGCTAGGATTATAGATGTGCGCTACCATTCCTGGCTTCTTTTATTTCTTTTTAAAGTATGAAATCCAAGAGATGAAAGGTTTTAAATGAAGTTAGAGGAAAGTCTGGTGAAGATCAATGAACATGATGAGGGGTGTAAAGAGCCTAATAGGTTTGTCAAATGGAGGATTCCCAGGAATCCTCCTGTCAAATGCAGCTTTCCCAGGAAAGGCTTTTCCTAGCAGTAAGGTAACCTTGATGTAGTCAGGTGACAGCAGGGGTAGATTAAGAAGCTGTGTTACAGAAGATGACACCAGTATGCATGGGAAGTAACTGGGGAAAATTTTCCCAAATTGACTAAATTTTGAACTTGCTACTAAACTATTATAAAATTCTCCTGTTTTCCCAGCAAAGGTTCAAGGCCTTGTTTTCTTCATTTTACAAGTGAGGATTTGTAAGCCAACATTATATCACCTCACTACCCACTGACTAGCTTGGGCAAGTTATTTAACCAGTCTAAGGCAGTTTTATTAAGTGAGGACAATGCTACCCAACTGTTACCACTGTTCTGATGGTTAAGTGATTATAAACATGGACTCATAGAAACATCCAGTCTAGCACTCTGTGGGAGCTGAAGAATTTCTGGCTCGGCGCCTATAGGTCAGTGGTTAGGGTGCCAACCACATACACAGAGGCTGGTGGTTTTGAATCCAGCCCAGGCCTGCTAAACAACAACAACAACAACAA